>NW_018743846.1:0-51572 GCF_001683475.1 Chenopodium quinoa | reverse complement strand
AATTCAAATTAAATCTAATTGAATCAAATGAAAGTCAATTGAATCAAAATAAAAGTCAAACAAATTCAAAAAGAGCTTTTTGAATCAAATGAAGGTCAAATGCATTTAAGAAAGCTAATTGAATCAAATGAAAGTCAAACACATTCAAACAAAACTAATTGAATCAAATGTAAGTCAAACACATTCAAACAGAGCTTTTTGAATCAAATGAAAGTCAAATGCATTCAACAAAGCTAATTGAATCAAACGAAAGTAAAAAACATCTAAAAAAATCTAATTAAATCAAATGAAAATCAAACACATCCGGACAAAGCTATTTGAATCAAATGAAAGTCAAATGCATTCTACAAATCTAATTGACTCAAATGAAAGTAAAAACATCTAAAAAATTCAAATTAAATCAATAAAAGGTCAAACACATTCAAACAAAACTATTTGAATCAAGTGAAAGTCAAATGCATTCTATAAAGCTAATTAAATCAAATTAAAGTCAAACACATCCAAACAAAGCTAATTGAATAAAATGAAAGTAAAACACATTCAAACAAGTCTAATTGAATCAAATGAAATTCAAACACATTCAAACAGAGCTAATTGAATCAAATGAAAGTCAAATACATTCAAAAAGAGCTTTTTGAATCAAATGAAGGTCATATGCATCTAAAAGCTAATTAAATCAAATGAAAGTAAAAAAGATCTAAAAAACCTAATTAAATCAAATGAAAGTCAAACACATTCAAACAAAGCTATTGGAATGTAATGAAAGTCAAATGCATTCTACAAAGCTTATTGAATCAAATGAAAGTAAAAACATTCGAACAAAGCCAAATGAATCCAATGAAAGTCAAACACATTAAAACTAAACTATTTGAATCAAATGAAAGTCAAATGGATTCTACAAAGCTAATTGAATCAAATGAAAGTCAAAAACATTCAACAAAGCCAATTGAATCAAATGAAAGTCAAACACATTCAAACAAACCTAATTGAATCAAATGAAAGTCAAACACATTCAAACAAACCTAATTGAATCAAATGAAAGTCAAACACATTCCAAAAGAGCTTTTTGAATCAAATGACGGTCAAATGCAATCTACAAAGCTAATTGAATCAAGTAAAGTCAAACACATTGAAACAAAGCTAATTGGATCAAATGTAAGTCAAACACATTCAAACAGAGCATTTTGAATCAATTGAAAGTCAAATGCATTCAACAAAGCTAATTGAATCAAATGAAAGTAAAAAACATCTAAAAAAAACCTAATTAAATCAAATGAAAGTCAAACACATTCAAGCAAGGCTATTAAAATCAAATAAAAGTCAAATGCATTCAAACAAAGCTATTGAAAGTCAAATGCTTTCTACAAAGCCAATTGAATCAAATGAAAGTCAAACACATTCAAACAAACCTAATTAAATCAAATGAAAGTCAAACATATTTAAATAAAGCTAATTGAATCAAATGAAAGTCAAACACATTCAAACAAAGCTGATTAGATCAAATGTAAGTCAAACACATTCAAACAGCTTTTTGAATCAAATTAAAGTCAAATGCATTCAACAAAGCTAATTGAATCAAACGAAAGTCAAAAACATCTAAAAAAATCTAATTAAATCAAATGAAAGTCAAACACATTCAGACAAAGGTATTTGAATCAAATGAAATTCAAATGCATTCTACAAATCTAATTGAATCAAATGAAAGGAAAAACATCTTAAAAATTCAAATTAAATCAATAAAAGGTCAAACATTCAAACAAAACTATTTGAATCAAATGAAAGTCAAAGGCAATCTATAAAGCTAATTGAATCAAATGAAAGTCAAACAATTCAAAAAGCTAATTGAATCAAATGAAAGTCAAACACATTCGAAAAGCTAATTGAATCAAATGAAAGTAAAACACATTCAAACAAACCTAATTGAATCAAATAAAAGTCAAAGATATTCAAACAAAGCTAATTGAATCAAATGAAAGTCAAACACATCCAAACAAAGCTAATTGAATCAAATGTAAGTCAAACACATTCAAACAGAGCTTTTTGAATCAAATGAAAGTCAAATGCATTCAACAAAGCTAATTGAATCAAAGGAAAGTAAAAAACATCTAAAAAAATCTAATTAAATCAAATGAAAGTCAAACATTTCAGACGAAGCTGTTTGAATCAAATGAAAGTCAAACACATTCAACAAAGCTATTTGAGTTAAATGAAAGTCAAATGCAATCTACAAAGCTTTTGAATCAAATGAAAGTCAAAAACATCTAAAAAAATCTAATTAAATCAAATGAAAGTCAAACACATTCAGACAAAGCTATTTGAATCAAATGAAAGTCAAATGTATTCTACAAATCTAATTGAATCAAATGAAACTAAAAAACATTCGAACAAAGCCAATTGAATCAAATGAAAGTCAAACACATTCAAACAAACCAAATTGAATCAAATGAAAGTCAAACACATTCAAACAAACCTAATTGAATCAAATGAAAGTCAAACACATTCAAAAAGTGCTTTTTGAATCAAATGACGGTCCAATGCAATCTACAAAGCTAATTGATCAAATGAAAGTCAAACACATTGAAACAAAGCTAATTGGATCAAATGTGAGTCAAACACATTCAATCAGAGCTTTTTGAATCAAATAAAAGTCAAATGCATTCAAAGCTAATTGAATAAAATGAAAGTCAAAAACATTCGAAGAAAGCCAATTGAATCAAATGAAAGTCAAACAAATTCAAAAAGAGCTTTTTGAATCAAATGAAGGTCTAATGCATTTAAGAAAGCTAATTGAATCAAATGAAAGTCAAACACATTCAAACAAAGCTAATTAAATCAAATGTAAGTCAAACACATTCAAAGAGCTTTTTGAATAAAATGAAAGTCAAATGAATTCAACAAAGCTAATTGAATCAAACGAAAGTCAAAAACATCTAAAAAAATCTAATTAAATCAAATGTAAGTCAAACACATTTCAGACAAAGCTATTTGAATCAAATGAAAGTAAAAACATCTAAACAATTCAAATTAAATCTAATTGAATCAAATGAAAGTCAATTGAATCAAATAAAAGTCAAACAAATTCAAAAGAGCTTTTTGAATCAAATGAAGGTCAAATGCATTTAAGAAAGCTAATTGAATCAAATGAAAGTCAAACACATTCAAACAAAACTAATTGAATCAAATGTAAGTCAAACACATTCAAACAGAGCTTTTTGAATCAAATGAAAGTCAAATGCATTCAACAAAGCTAATTGAATCAAACGAAAGTAAAAAACATCTAAAAAAATCTAATTAAATCAAATGAAAATCAAACACATCCGGACAAAGCTATTTGAATCAAATGAAAGTCAAATGCATTCTACAAATCTAATTGACTCAAATGAAAGTAAAAAACATCTAAAAAATTCAAATTAAATCAATAAAAGGTCAAACACATTCAAACAAAACTATTTGAATCAAGTGAAAGTCAAATGCATTCTATAAAGCTAATTAAATCAAATTAAAGTCAAACACATCCAAACAAAGCTAATTGAATAAAATGAAAGTAAAACACATTCAAACAAGTCTAATTGAATCAAATGAAATTCAAACACATTCAAACAGAGCTAATTGAATCAAATGAAAGTCAAATACATTCAAAAAGAGCTTTTTGAATCAAATGAAGGTCAATGCAATCTACAAAGCTAATTAAATCAAATGAAAGTAAAAAGATCTAAAAAAACTAATTAAATCAAATGAAAGTCAAACACATTCAAACAAAGCTATTGGAATGTAATGAAAGTCAAATGCATTCTACAAAGCTTATTGAATCAAATGAAAGTAAAAACATTCGAACAAAGCCAAATGAATCCAATGAAAGTCAAACACATTAAAAACTAAACTATTTGAATCAAATGAAAGTCAAATGGATTCTACAAAGCTAATTGAATCAAATGAAAGTCAAAAACATTCCAACAAAGCCAATTGAATCAAATGAAAGTCAAACACATTCAAACAAACCTAATTGAATCAAATGAAAGTCAAACACATTCAAACAAACCTAATTGAATCAAATGAAAGTCAAACACATTCAAAAGAGCTTTTTGAATCAAATGACGGTCAAATGCAATCTACAAAGCTAATTGAATCAAGTAAAGTCAAACACATTGAAACAAAGCTAATTGGATCAAATGTAAGTCAAACACATTCAAACAGAGCATTTTGAATCAATTGAAAGTCAAATGCATTCAACAAAGCTAATTGAATCAAATGAAAGTAAAAAACATCTAAAAAAAACCTAATTAAATCAAATGAAAGTCAAACACATTCAAGCAAGGCTATTAAAATCAAATAAAAGTCAAATGCATTCAAACAAAGCTATTGAAAGTCAAATGCTTTCTACAAAGCCAATTGAATCAAATGAAAGTCAAACACATTCAAACAAACCTAATTAAATCAAATGAAAGTCAAACATATTTAAATAAAGCTAATTGAATCAAATGAAAGTCAAACACATTCAAACAAAGCTGATTAGATCAAATGTAAGTCAAACACATTCAAACAGCGCTTTTTGAATCAAATTAAAGTCAAATGCATTCAACAAAGCTAATTGAATCAAACGAAAGTCAAAAACATCTAAAAAAATCTAATTAAATCAAATGAAAGTCAAACACATTCAGACAAAGGTATTTGAATCAAATGAAATTCAAATGCATTCTACAAATCTAATTGAATCAAATGAAAGGAAAAACATCTTAAAAATTCAAATTAAATCAATAAAAGGTCAAACACATTCAAACAAAACTATTTGAATCAAATGAAAGTCAAAGGCAATCTATAAAGCTAATTGAATCAAATGAAAGTGAATTGAATCAAATGAAAGTCAAACACATTCAACAAAGCTAATTGAATCAAATGAAAGTAAAACACATTCAAACAAACCTAATTGAATCAAATAAAAGTCAAAGATATTCAAACAAAGCTAATTGAATCAAATGAAAGTCAAACACATCCAAACAAAGCTAATTGAATCAAATGTAAGTCAAACATTCAAACAGAGCTTTTTGAATCAAATGAAAGTCAAATGCATTCAACAAAGCTAATTGAATCAAAGGAAAGTAAAAACATCTAAAAAAATCTAATTAAATCAAATGAAAGTCAAACACATTCAGACGAAGCTGTTTGAATCAAATGAAAGTCAAACACATTCAACAAAGCTATTTGAGTTAAATGAAAATCAAATGCAATCTACAAAGCTTATTGAATCAAATGAAAGTCAAAAACATCTAAAAAAATCTAATTAAATCAAATGAAAGTCAAACACATTCAGACAAAGCTATTTGAATCAAATGAAAGTCAAATGTATTCTACAAATCTAATTGAATCAAATGAAACTAAAAAACATTCGAACAAAGCCAATTGAATCAAATGAAAGTCAAACACATTCAAACAAACCAAATTGAATCAAATGAAAGTCAAACACATTCAAACAAACCTAATTGAATCAAATGAAAGTCAAACACATTCAAAAAGTGCTTTTTGAATCAAATGACGGTCCAATGCAATCTACAAAGCTAATTGATCAAATGAAAGTCAAACACATTGAAAAAAGCTAATTGGATCAAATGTGAGTCAAACACATTCAATCAGAGCTTTTTGAATCAAATAAAGTCAAATGCATTCATCAAAGCTAATTGAATAAAATGAAAGTCAAAAACATTCGAAGAAAGCCAATTGAATCAAATGAAAGTCAAACAAATTCAAAAAGAGCTTTTTGAATCAAATGAAGGTCTAATGCATTTAAGAAAGCTAATTGAATCAAATGAAAGTCAAACACATTCAAACAAAGCTAATTAAATCAAATGTAAGTCAAACACATTCAAACAGAGCTTTTTGAATAAAATGAAAGTCAAATGAATTCAACAAAGCTAATTGAATCAAACGAAAGTCAAAAAACATCTAAAAAAATCTAATTAAATCAAATGTAAGTCAAACACATTTCAGACAAAGCTATTTGAATCAAATGAAAGTAAAAACATCTAAACAATTCAATTAAATCTAATTGAATCAAATGAAAGTCAATTGAATCAAATAAAAGTCAAACAAATTCAAAAAGAGCTTTTTGAATCAAATGAAGGTCAAATGCATTTAAGAAAGCTAATTGAATCAAATGAAAGTCAAACACATTCAAACAAACTAATTGAATCAAATGTAAGTCAAACACATTCAAACAGAGCTTTTTGAATCAAATGAAAGTCAAATGCATTCAACAAAGCTAATTGAATCAAACGAAAGTAAAAACATCTAAAAAAATCTAATTAAATCAAATGAAAATCAAACACATCCGGACAAAGCTATTTGAATCAAATGAAAGTCAAATGCATTCTACAAATCTAATTGACTCAAATGAAAGTAAAAAACATCTAAAAAATTCAAATTAAATCAATAAAAGGTCAAACACATTCAAACAAAACTATTTGAATCAAGTGAAAGTCAAATGCATTCTATAAAGCTAATTAAATCAAATTAAAGTCAAACACATCCAAACAAAGCTAATTGAATAAAATGAAAGTAAAACACATTCAAACAAGTCTAATTGAATCAAATGAAATTCAAACACATTCAAACAGAGCTAATTGAATCAAATGAAAGTCAAATACATTCAAAAAGAGCTTTTTGAATCAAATGAAGGTCATATGCAATCTACAAAGCTAATTAAATCAAATGAAAGTAAAAAGATCTAAAAAAACCTAATTAAATCAAATGAAAGTCAAACACATTCAAACAAAGCTATTGGAATGTAATGAAAGTCAAATGCATTCTACAAAGCTTATTGAATCAAATGAAAGTAAAACATTCGAACAAAGCCAAATGAATCCAATGAAAGTCAAACACATTAGAATCAAATGAAAGTCAAATGGATTCTACAAAGCTAATTGAATCAAATGAAAGTCAAAAACATTCCAACAAAGCCAATTGAATCAAATGAAAGTCAAACACATTCAAACAAACCTAATTGAATCAAATGAAAGTCAAACACATTCAAACAAACCTAATTGAATCAAATGAAAGTCAAACACATTCAAAAGAGCTTTTTGAATCAAATGACGGTCAAATGCAATCTACAAAGCTAATTGAATCAAGTAAAGTCAAACACATTGAAACAAAGCTAATTGGATCAAATGTAAGTCAAACACATTCAAACAGAGCATTTTGAATCAATTGAAAGTCAAATGCATTCAACAAAGCTAATTGAATCAAATGAAAGTAAAAAACATCTAAAAAAACCTAATTAAATCAAATGAAAGTCAAACACATTCAAGCAAGGCTATTAAAATCAAATAAAAGTCAAATGCATTCAAACAAAGCTATTGAAAGTCAAATGCTTTCTACAAAGCCAATTGAATCAAATGAAAGTCAAACACATTCAAACAAACCTAATTAAATCAAATGAAAGTCAAACATATTTAAATAAAGCTAATTGAATCAAATGAAAGTCAAACACATTCAAACAAAGCTGATTAGATCAAATGTAAGTCAAACACATTCAAACAGCGCTTTTTGAATCAAATTAAAGTCAAATGCATTCAACAAAGCTAATTGAATCAAACGAAAGTCAAAAACATCTAAAAAAATCTAATTAAATCAAATGAAAGTCAAACACATTCAGACAAAGGTATTTGAATCAAATGAAATTCAAATGCATTCTACAAATCTAATTGAATCAAATGAAAGGAAAAACATCTTAAAAATTCAAATTAAATCAATAAAAGGTCAAACACATTCAAACAAAACTATTTGAATCAAATGAAAGTCAAAGGCAATCTATAAAGCTAATTGAATCAAATGAAAGTCAAACACATTCAAACAAAGCTAATTGAATCAAATGAAAGTCAAACACATTCAACAAAGCTAATTGAATCAAATGAAAGTAAACACATTCAAACAAACCTAATTGAATCAAATAAAAGTCAAAGATATTCAAACAAGCTAATTGAATCAAATGAAAGTCAAACACATCCAAACAAAGCTAATTGAATCAAATGTAAGTCAAACACATTCAAACAGAGCTTTTTGAATCAAATGAAAGTCAAATGCATTCAACAAAGCTAATTGAATCAAAGGAAAGTAAAAAACATCTAAAAAAATCTAATTAAATCAAATGAAAGTCAAACACATTCAGACAAGCTGTTTGAATCAAATGAAAGTCAAACACATTCAACAAAGCTATTTGAGTTAAATGAAAGTCAAATGCAATCTACAAAGCTTATTGAATCAAATGAAAGTCAAAAACATCTAAAAAAATCTAATTAAATCAAATGAAAGTCAAACACATTAAGACAAAGCTATTTGAATCAAATGAAAGTCAAATGTATTCTACAAATCTAATTGAATCAAATGAAACTAAAAAACATTCAAACAAAGCCAATTGAATCAAATGAAAGTCAAACACATTCAAACAAACCAAATTGAATCAAATGAAAGTCAAACACATTCAAACAAACCTAATTGAATCAAATGAAAGTCAAACACATTCAAAAAGTGCTTTTTGAATCAAATGACGGTCAATGCAATCTACAAAGCTAATTGATCAAATGAAAGTCAAACACATTGAAACAAAGCTAATTGGATCAAATGTGAGTCAAACACATTCAAACAGAGCTTTTTGAATCAAATAAAAGTCAAATGCATTCATCAAAGCTAATTGAATAAAATGAAAGTCAAAAACATTCGAAAAAGCCAATTGAATCAAATGAAAGTCAAACAAATTCAAAAAGAGCTTTTTGAATCAAATGAAGGTCAATGCATTTAAGAAAGCTAATTGAATCAAATGAAAGTCAAACACATTCAAACAAAGCTAATTAAATCAAATGTAAGTCAAACACATTCAAACAGAGCTTTTTGAATAAAATGAAAGTCAAATGAATTCAACAAAGCTAATTGAATCAAACGAAAGTCAAAAACATCTAAAAAAATCTAATTAAATCAAATGAAGTCAAACACATTTCAGACAAAGCTATTTGAATCAAATGAAAGTCAAATGCATTCTACAAATCTAATTGACTCAAATGAAAGTAAAAACATCTAAAAAATTCAAATTAAATCAATAAAAGGTCAAACACATTCAAACAAAACTATTTGAATCAAGTGAAAGTCAAATGCATTCTATAAAGCTAATTAAATCAAATTAAAGTCAAACACATCCAAACAAAGCTAATTGAATAAAATGAAAGTAAAACACATTCAAACAAGTCTAATTGAATCAAATGAAATTCAAACACATTCAAACAGAGCTAATTGAATCAAATGAAAGTCAAATACATTCAAAAAGAGCTTTTTGAATCAAATGAAGGTCAATGCAATCTACAAAGCTAATTAATCAAATGAAAGTAAAAAATCTAAAAAAACCTAATTAAATCAAATGAAAGTCAAACACATTCAAACAAAGCTATTGGAATGTAATGAAAGTCAAATGCATTCTACAAAGCTTATTGAATCAAATGAAAGTAAAAACATTCGAACAAAGCCAAATGAATCCAATGAAAGTCAAACACATTCAACTAAACTATTTGAATCAAATGAAAGTCAAATGGATTCTACAAAGCTAATTGAATCAAATGAAAGTCAAAAACATTCCAACAAAGCCAATTGAATCAAATGAAAGTCAAACACATTCAAACAAACCTAATTGAATCAAATGAAAGTCAAAACATTCAAACAGAATCAAATGAAAGTCAAACACATTCAAAAGAGCTTTTTGAATCAAATGACGGTCAAATGCAATCTACAAAGCTAATTGAATCAAATAAAGTCAAACACATTGAAACAAAGCTAATTGGATCAAATGTAAGTCAAACACATTCAAACAGAGCATTTTGAATCAATTGAAAGTCAAATGCATTCAACAAAGCTAATTGAATCAAATGAAAGTAAAAAAACATCTAAAAAAACCTAATTAAATCAAATGAAAGTCAAACACATTCAAGCAAGGCTATTAAAATCAAATAAAAGTCAAATGCATTCAAACAAAGCTATTGAAAGTCAAATGCTTTCTACAAAGCCAATTGAATCAAATGAAAGTCAAACACATTCAAACAAACCTAATTAAATCAAATGAAAGTCAAACATATTTAAATAAAGCTAATTGAATCAAATGAAAGTCAAACACATTCAAACAAAGCTGATTAGATCAAATGTAAGTCAAACACATTCAAACAGAGCTTTTTGAATCAAATTAAAGTCAAATGCATTCAACAAAGCTAATTGAATCAAACGAAAGTCAAAAACATCTAAAAAAATCTAATTAAATCAAATGAAAGTCAAACACATTCAGACAAAGCTATTTGAATCAAATGAAATTCAAATGCATTCTACAAATCTAATTGAATCAAATGAAAGGAAAAACATCTTAAAAATTCAAATTAAATCAATAAAAGGTCAAACACATTCAAACAAAACTATTTGAATCAAATGAAAGTCAAAGGCAATCTATAAAGCTAATTGAATCAAATGAAAGTCAAACACATTCAAACAAAGCTAATTGAATCAAATGAAAGTCAAACACATTCGAACAAAGCTAATTGAATCAAATGAAAGTAAAACACATTCAAACAAACCTAATTGAATCAAATAAAAGTCAAAGATATTCAAACAAAGCTAATTGAATCAAATGAAAGTCAAACACATCCAAACAAAGCTAATTGAATCAAATGTAAGTCAAACACATTCAAACAGAGCTTTTTGAATCAAATGAAAGTCAAATGCATTCAACAAAGCTAATTGAATCAAAGGAAAGTAAAAAACATCTAAAAAATCTAATTAAATCAAATGAAAGTCAAACACATTCAGACGAAGCTGTTTGAATCAAATGAAAGTCAAACACATTCAACAAAGCTATTTGAGTTAAATGAAAGTCAAATGCAATCTAAAAAGCTTATTGAATCAAATGAAAGTCAAAAACATCTAAAAAAATCTAATTAAATCAAATGAAAGTCAAACACATTCAGACAAAGCTATTTGAATCAAATGAAAGTCAAATGTATTCTACAAATCTAATTGAATCAAATGAAACTAAAAAACATTCGAACAAAGCCAATTGAATCAAATGAAAGTCAAACACATTCAAACAAACCAATTGAATCAAATGAAAGTCAAACACATTCAAACAAACCTAATTGAATCAAATGAAAGTCAAACACATTCAAAAAGTGCTTTTTGAATCAAATGACGGTCCAATGCAATCTACAAAGCTAATTGATCAAATGAAAGTCAAACACATTGAAACAAAGCTAATTGGATCAAATGTGAGTCAAACACATTCAAACAGAGCTTTTTGAATCAAATAAAAGTCAAATGCATTCATCAAAGCTAATTGAATAAAATGAAAGTCAAAAAACATTCGAAGAAAGCCAATTGAATCAAATGAAAGTCAAACAAATTCAAAAAGAGCTTTTTGAATCAAATGAAGGTCAATGCATTTAAGAAAGCTAATTGAATCAAATGAAAGTCAAACACATTCAAACAAAGCTAATTAAATCAAATGTAAGTCAAACACATTCAAACAGAGCTTTTTGAATAAAATGAAAGTCAAATGCATTCAACAAAGCTAATTGAATCAAACGAAAGTCAAAAAATCTAAAAAAATCTAATTAAATCAAATGAAGTCAAACACATTCAGACAAAGCTATTTGAATCAAATGAAAGTCAAATGCATTCTACAAATCTAATTGACTCAAATGAAAGTAAAAAACATCTAAAAAATTCAAATTAAATCAATAAAAGGTCAAACACATTCAAAAAAACTATTTGAATCAAGTGAAAGTCAATGCATTCTATAAAGCTAATTAAATCAAATTAAAGTCAAACACATCCAAACAAAGCTAATTGAATAAATGAAAGTAAAACACATTCAAACAAGTCTAATTGAATCAAATGAAATTCAAACACATTCAAACAGAGCTAATTGAATCAAATGAAAGTCAAACATTCAAAAAGAGCTTTTTGAATCAAATGAAGGTCAATGCAATCTACAAAGCTAATTAAATCAAATGAAAGTAAATAAAAAAAACCTAATTAAATCAAATGAAAGTCAAACACATTCAAACAAAGCTATTGGAATCTAATGAAAGTCAAATGCATTCTACAAAGCTTATTGAATCAAATGAAAGTAAAAACATTCGAACAAAGCCAAATGAATCCAATGAAAGTCAAACACATAAAACTAAACTATTTGAATCAAATGAAAGTCAAATGAAAAGCTAATTGAATCAAATGAAAGTCAAAAACATTCCAACAAAGCCAATTGAATCAAATGAAAGTCAAACACATTCAAAACAAACTAATTGAATCAAATGAAAGTCAAACACATTCAAACAAAATTGAATCAAATGAAAGTCAAACACATTCAAAAGAGCTTTTTGAATCAAATGACGGTCAAATGCAATCTACAAAGCTAATTGAATCAAATAAAGTCAAACACATTGAAACAAAGCTAATTGGATCAAATGTAAGTCAAACACATTCAAACAGAGCATTTTGAATCAATTGAAAGTCAAATGCATTCAACAAAGCTAATTGAATCAAATGAAAGTAAAAAACATCTAAAAAAAACCTAATTAAATCAAATGAAAGTCAAACACATTCAAGCAAGGCTATTAAAATCAAATAAAAGTCAAATGCATTCAAACAAAGCTATTGAAAGTCAAATGCTTTCTACAAAGCCAATTGAATCAAATGAAAGTCAAACACATTCAAACAAACCTAATTAAATCAAATGAAAGTCAAACATATTTAAACAAAGCTAATTGAATCAAATGAAAGTCAAACACATTCAAACAAAGCTGATTAGATCAAATGTAAGTCAAACACATTCAAACAGAGCTTTTTGAATCAAATTAAAGTCAAATGCATTCAACAAAGCTAATTGAATCAAACGAAAGTCAAAAAATCTAAAAAAATCTAATTAAATCAAATGAAAGTCAAACACATTCAGACAAAGCTATTTGAATCAAATGAAATTCAAATGCATTCTACAAATCTAATTGAATCAAATGAAAAAAACATCTAAAAATTCAAATTAAATCAATAAAAGGTCAAACACATTCAAACAAAACTATTTGAATCAAATGAAAGTCAAAGGCAATCTATAAAGCTAATTGAATCAAATGAAAGTCAAACACATTCAAACAAAGCTAATTGAATCAAATGCAAAGAACAAAGCTAATTGAATCAAATGAAAGTAAAACACATTCAAACCTAATTGAATCAAATAAAAGTCAAAGAATTCAAACAAAGCTAATTGAATCAAATGAAAGTCAAACACATCCAAACAAAGCTAATTGAATCAAATGTAAGTCAAACACATTCAAACAGAGCTTTTTGAATCAAATGAAAGTCAAATGCATTCAACAAAGCTAATTGAATCAAAAAAGTAAAAAACATCTAAAAAATCTAATTAAATCAAATGAAAGTCAAACATTCAGAAAGCTGTTTGAATCAAATGAAAGTCAAACACATTCAACAAGCTAAAAATGAAAGTCAAATGCAAACAAAGCTTATTGAATCAATGAAAGTCAAAAACATCTAAAAAAATCTAATTAAATCAAATGAAAGTCAAACACATTCAGACAAAGCTATTTGAATCAAATGAAAGTCAAATGTATTCTACAAATCTAATTGAATCAAATGAAAGTAAAAACATTCGAACAAAGCCAATTGAATCAAATGAAAGTCAAACACATTCAAACAAACCAAATTGAATCAAATGAACAATTCAAACAAACCTAATTGAATCAAATGAAAGTCAAACACATTCAAAAAGTGCTTTTTGAATCAAATGACGGTCAATGCAATCTACAAAGCTAATTGATCAAATGAAAGTCAAACACATTGAAACAAAGCTAATTGGATCAAATGTGAGTCAAACACATTCAAACAGAGCTTTTTGAATCAAATGAAAGTCAAATGCATTCATCAAAGTGAAAGTCAAACATTCGAAAGCCAATTGAATCAAATGAAAGTCAAACAAATTCAAAAAGAGCTTTTTGAATCAAATGAAGGTCAAATGCATTTAAGAAAGCTAATTGAATCAAATGAAAGTCAAACACATTCAAACAAAGCTAATTAAATCAAATGTAAGTCAAACACATTCAAACAGAGCTTTTTGAATCAAATGAAAGTCAAATGTTCAACAAAGCTAATTGAATCAAACGAAAGTCAAAAACATCTAAAAAAATCTAATTAAATCAAATGAAGTCAAACACATTCAGACAAAGCTATTTGAATCAAATGAAAGTCAAATGCATTCTACAAATCTAATTGACTCAAATGAAAGTAAAAAACATCTAAAAAATTCAAATTAAATCAATAAAGGTCAAACACATTCAAACAAAACTATTTGAATCAAGTGAAAGTCAAATGCATTCTATAAAGCTAATTGAATCAAATTAAAGTCAAACACATCCAACAAAGCTAATTGAATCAAATGAAAGTAAAACACATTCAAACAAGTCTAATTGAATCAAATGAAATTCAAACACATTCAAACAGAGCTAATTGAATCAAATGAAAGTCAAACATTCAAAAGCTTTTTGAATCAAATGAAGGTCAAATGCAATCTACAAAGCTAATTAAATCAAATGAAAGTAAAAAAGATCTAAAAAACTAATTAAATCAAATGAAAGTCAAACACATTCAACACAAAGCTATTGGAATTAATGAAAGTCAAATGCATTCTACAAAGCTTATTGAATCAAATGAAAGTAAAAACATTCGAACAAAGCCAAATGAATCAATGAAAGTCAAACACATTAAACAAACTATTTGAATCAAAATGAAAGTCAAATGCATTCTACAAAGCTAATTGAATCAAATGAAAGTCAAACATTCCAACAAAGCCAATTGAATCAAATGAAAGTCAAACACATTCAAAACAAACCTAATTGAATCAAATGAAAGTCAAACACATTCAATAATTGAATCAAATGAAAGTCAAACACATTCAAAAGAGCTTTTTGAATCAAATGACGGTCAAATGCAATCTACAAAGCTAATTGAATCAAATGAAAGTCAAACACATTGAAACAAAGCTAATTGGATCAAATGTAAGTCAAACACATTCAAACAGAGCATTTTGAATCTTGAAAGTCAAATGCATTCAACAAAGCTAATTGAATCAAATGAAAGTAAAAACATCTAAAAACCTAATTAAATCAAATGAAAGTCAAACACATTCAAGCAAGGCTATTAAAATCAAATAAAAGTCAAATGCATTCAAACAAAGCTATTGAAAGTCAAATGCTTTCTACAAAGCCAATTGAATCAAATGAAAGTCAAACATTCAAACAAACCTAATTAAATCAAATGAAAGTCAAATGCTAATTGAATCAAATGAAAGTCAAACACATTCAAACAAAGCTGATTAGATCAAATGTAAGTCAAACACATTCAAACAGAGCTTTTTGAATCAAATTAAAGTCAAATGCATTCAACAAAGCTAATTGAATCAAACGAAAGTCAAAAACATCTAAAAAATCTAATTAAATCAAATGAAAGTCAAACACATTCAGACAAAGCTATTTGAATCAAATGAAATTCAAATGCATTCTACAAATCTAATTGAATCAAATGAAAGTAAAAACATCTAAAAATTCAAATTAAATCAATAAAAGGTCAAACACATTCAAACAAAACTATTTGAATCAAATGAAAGTCAAAGGCAATCTATAAAGCTAATTGAATCAAATGAAAGTCAAACACATTCAAATAAAGCTAATTGAATCAAATGAAAGTCAAACACATTCAAACAAAGCTAATTGAATCAAATGAAAGTAAAACACATTCAAACAAACCTAATTGAATCAAATGAAAGTCAAACACATTCAAAAAGAGCTTTTTGAATCAAATGAAGGTCAAATGCAATCTACAAAGCTAATTGAATCAGATGAAACTCAAACACATTAAAACAGAGCTTTTTAATCAAATGAAAGTCAAACGCATTCAACAATGCTAATTGAATCAAATGAAAGTAAAAAAATCTTAAAAAATCTAATTAAATCAAATGAAAGTCAAACACATTCAGACAAAGCTGTTTGAATCAAATGAAAGTCAAACATTCAACAAAGCTATTTGAGTTAAATGAAAGTCAAATGCAATCTACAAAGCTAATTGAATCAAATGAAAGTTAAACACATTCAAACAAACCTAACAGAATCAAATGTAAGTCAAATACATTCAAACAGAGCTTTTTGAATCAAATGAAAGTCAAATGCATTCAACAAAGCTCATTGAATCAAATGAAAGTCAAAAACATCTAAAAAAATCTAATTAAATCAAATGAAAGTCAAACACATTCAGACAAAGCTATTTGAGTCAAATGAAAGTCAAATGTATTCTACAAATCTAATTGAATCAAATGAAAGTAAAAAACATTCGAACAAAGCCAATTTAATCAAATGAAATTCAAACACATTCAAACAAACCTAATTGAATCAAATGAAAGTCAAACACATTCAAACAGACCTAATTGAATCAAATGAAAGTCAAACACATTCAAAAAGAGCTCTTTGAATCAAATGACGGTCAAATGCAATCTACAAAGCTAATTGAATCAAATGAAAGTCAAACACATTGAAACAAAGCTAATTGGATCAAATGTGAGTCAAACACATTCAAACAGAGCTTTTTGAATCAAATTGATGTAAATCTAAATACCCCCTCCCGAATATGGGTTGATGGATTTAAAAATACTTATAGTTAGAATACTCAGTTATCATGGAACAAGATAAAAGGGCCAATACTCAAGGACACACTCAAAGTTTTGGGGTTTTAGGCCAGAGATAAGACTCACTCAATCTCTCCTAAGCTTATCACTCAAGACTCACTCAAAGCAATAAGGGAACACTTGAACTTGAGACAAACTCTAAGTTAAAATGCTATAAACACAAGGTTTTTTATCAAATCTCAAAACTGCCTTTTAATTTCTGTTTTGCTCTCCCTTTTATAGAGGAAAGGAGCAGCAAAAGCACACCAAAAGCCAAGGAAACCGTCCAAGAATGAAAGGCCAACAGCCAATGGTTTCCTCCTTGATTTAAGCCTTGATTTAAGCTAAGTAATGAAAGCATAATAATGCCTATTGATAACCCCCCCATTACAACCGACCAAGAGCTAGATTCTTGGCATTATTTCAGCAACATTAACTAGCACATAAGTTAATAATAGATAGTAAATGGCCTAGGATCCACACGCCCAAAATAGTCATGAAATGCGTCCAAAATGTGATGCTAGCCAACCGTGTACCAATCTTCAATCTTCCCATGAAAATGCCAGCATAGAATTTCACCCTTCTTTGTGAATGGGAAAAACCCAAGAGTCTCTAAGACTAAAGCAACAGGTTCATTAGATGTCCACTTTGGATCATTCCCCCCTTCTTCAAAAGAGTTTGCCCTCAAACTTGAATCATCAAAGTATGGTGATAAATCCCCTACGTTGAAAGTCGCACTAACACCCATCAATTTGTCTGGTAGCTCAATTTTGTAAGCACTATCGTTCACCCTCTCAAGAACCTTAAAAAGGACCATCAGAACGAGGCATAAGCTTGTTTTTGCGAAGCTTAGGGAACCTCTCCTTCCTCAAATGCACCCAAACCAAGTCCCCGGGATGAAAAATAGGCTGTTTGCGTTTCTTATTGGCTCGCTCTTGGTATTTTTTATTCATCTCCTCAATTCTTTTCTTCACTTGCTCACAGGTTTTTTTGAAAAGGTTTCCACCCTCTTTTTAGCATCTTTCTCTACCATGTCACTCTTAACCATAGGAACAAGATCAATCGGCACAAATGGTTCACTCCATAAACTACTTCAAATGGAGAACGGAAGTAGTTAGGGAATGAGCTCTATTGTAAGCAAACTCCGCATGGGCTAATTTCATGTCCCAATCTTTTTGCGTTTTGCTCACAAGACCTCGTAACAAAGTACCCAAAGTTCTATTAGTGACCTCGGTTTGCCCATCGGTTTGGGGATGATGCGAGGTTACTAAATAGTAACTTGGTACCCACAAGTTTCCATAGGGTTCTCCAAAAGTGACTAAGGAATTTGGAGTCCCTATCAGATACTATACTTCGAGGAATGCCATGGAGTTTGACAATTTCCTTGAAGTACAGCTCGGCCACTTTCACGGCATCATCAGTTTTATTACAAGCTACAAAGTGTGCCATTTTAGAGAATCTATCTACAACAACCATGATGCTATCTCTTCCCCTTTGAGTGCGAGGCAATCCAACAATGAAATCCATGCTAACACTTTCCCATGGAGCATCCGGAACTGGCAACGGAGTATAAAGACCCTTTGTGAAGTGTCCCTTAGCCTTTTGACAAGTAGCACATCTCTCCACAACATGAAGTAACATCCTTGATCATTCTAGGCCAATAGAAGTGTTCACCTAGAATATCAAGAGTCTTTTGTATCCCAAAATGACCGGCTAAACCTCCACCATGCACTTCTCTCACTAATAACTCCCTAACCCCACTCTTCGGAACACATAGCTTGTTACCTTTAAAGAGGTAGCCATCATGTCTCACAAACTCTTTGGTAGGATTCTCTATTCTCGCTAGCAAAGTCGGGATCATTTATGTAACATTCCTTGAGTTGTTCAAAACCCAAGATCTTAGCATCCACATGGAAAGTAAGTAGCTCTGACGAGACAATGCATCGGCCACAAACATTACTCTTTCCATCCTTGTACTTGGAGCTAAAGGTAAATGATTGGAGAAACTCCACCCATTTAGCATGTCTCTTGTTGAGTTTTTGTTGCCCATGAATAAATTTCAGAGCCTCATGATCGGAATGAAGAACAAATGGTTTTGGTCTAAGGTAGTGAGACCAATGATCAAGTGCTCTAACTATGGCATAGAACTCACGGTCATAAGTGGAATAGTTCAACTTAGCCCCATTCAACTTCTCACTAAAGTAACTCACGGGCTTCTTCTCTTGAATCAAAAACAGCACCTATTCCAATCCCACTTGCATCACACTCTACCTCAAACACTTTGTTGAAATCTGGTAGCACAAGTATAGGAGCGTTGCAAAGCATATGTTTAACCTTCTCAAAGGCTCGTTGAGCATTTTCTTCCCATACGAACTCACCCTTTTTGGTCAACTCGGTGATTGGAGCCATGATGGTAGAGAAGTTTTTGATGAACCGCCTATAGAAGGAGGCAAGTCCATGAAAACTTCTAACTTCGTGCACATTGGTTGGAGCCAACCAAGACTGGACTGCTTTTACCTTCTCCGGATCTACATGAACCCCCTCTCCTGTTACAATGTATCCTAAGAATACAACACTAGGAGTCATGAATACACATTTTTCAAGCTTACCATACAACTTCACCTCCCTCAATTTTTCAAAACAATCTCCTCAAATGAATTACATGATCATCATTGTTTTTACTATACACAAGAATGTCATCTAAGTAAACAACAACAAAATCATTAAGAAAAGGACGGAGAACTTCATTCATCAATCTCATGAAGGAGCTTGGGGCGTTGCAAAGCCCAAATGGCATCACTAACCACTCATACACCCCTTGTTTTGTTTTGAAAGCCGTCTTCCACTCATCCCCCTCTCGAATTCTCATTTGATAATACCCACTCCTTAAATCTATTTTGGAAAAAGACTAAAGCACCACTCAACTCATCTAACATATCTTGCAATCGAGGCATAAGAAAACGGTATTTGACCGTTATATTGTTAATGGAACGACTATCAACACACATTCTCCAAGTACCATCTTTTTTTGGTACTAAGAGGGCTGGAACCGCGCAAGGACTAAGGCTTTCTTTCACATAACCTCTCTCAAGTAATTCGTTCACTTGCTTTTCAAGTTCCTTACTCTCTTCCGCATTACACCTATAGGCAGCCTTGTTGGGCAAAGGTGCTCCTGGAATTAAGTCAATGGCGTGCTCAATGCCTCTAATTGGAGGTAGGCCTTTGGGCAAGTCATTGGGGAACACATCTTGGTACTCTTCTAATAACTCATTTAGCATGGATGAGTTAATACAAGTAGTACCATTATCATCTTTGGTCCTTACCACCAAAGCATACCCTCCCCCCATTTCTTTCATTATTCGTTCATATTCATTACAAGTTACAAGATAGTTGCTTTTCTCTTTTTCTTTCTTAGCAACTTTAGGAGGTAAAGGCACTAACTTAACTTTTCTACCATTTTTGGTAGTTACAATATACACATTAGTTTTCCCTTTATGCTCCGAATCATGATCAAACTGCCACGGTCTTCCAAGCAACAAATGACACGCATCCATAGGAAGAATATCACACCAACGCTCATCTTCGAACCCTCCAATGGAATAAGACACCAATGCTTGCTTCTTGACTCTAATGCTTGTGCCATCATTCAACCAATTGAGCTTGTAAGGTTCACCATGGTCTCTAGTGGGTAGCTTCAATTTACTCACAGCCTCGGATGAAACAACATCTGTTTGGGCACCACTATCAACAATCACATTGCAAGTCTTCTCTCCTATCTTGCATCTAGTGTGGAACAAGTTGTTTCGTTGTTTAAGATCAATTTCGGGTTCATTATACAAGATTCTACGAACCACCATCATGTTGAACTCATCTTTGGGTTGAATCTCTTCCTCATACTCTTCATCAAACTCGCAACCCTCCTCATGAGCCACAAAGTTATAGACCTTTTCTTCCTCATCCATGAGAGCACATTGAGAGGCTGTTAACACACTCTTACTAGGACATTCCGATGCAATATGTCCTCTCCCATGACACTTGAAGCATTTTCTCCTAGTTGAAAGCTCACTAGGCGAAACTACTTGTTTTTCTTTCCCTTTTGATGAGCTAGGTGAAAAGGTTTTACTTTGAAAAGTACTCCCTTTAGAGTTGAAAGGAGTAAATTTCGTAGTATTCTTGAAAGAAGAAATTTTGGGCTTCTCTTTCTCCCTTTCTTCTTTAAGTTGAGACTCATACTTCAAAGCTAGTTTGCATACATCACTAAAAGTGGCATAATGAGTAACTTCCACTTTCCTATTAATTTCTTTGGTCAACCCCTTGACAAATCTAGCAATTTTGTAAGCCTCCTTTTCTTGCAAGTCGCAAGTCAAGCCTAACCTTTCAAATTCTTTTATGTAATCCTCCACACTCATGTTTTCTTGTGATAGGTGGGTTAATTTTAAGTATTGATCTTGTTCATACTCTTTACTTACCCATTTTTCCCTCATTTTCTTTTTTAATTTTTCCCACGAGTCTATCTTATCTTTCCCTTCTCTTCTTCTATTTGACTTGAGGTTTTCATACCACAATGCAGCTAGTTTAGTGAGTTTAAGGACAGCCAACTTGAACCGTTTCCTATCATCATACCCCTTGTAATCAAAAACGGTTTCAATTTGCCTAACCCAATCTAAGAAAGCCTCACAATCATGCCCTCCATCAAATTCATGCATATCAATTTTTAGACCCCTATCTTCATCAAATTGTCTAAAATTGTTACCACTATTTTCATCCTCCTCCTCTAATTCATTTATTTTCCTAGTGGCTTTAAGGAGCATATCAGATATGGCATCCATCCTAGTATCTTGTTGTGCCCTAGAGACTTCACTCTCTTCTGTTTTTTTCTCCAAATTCTCCAATTTTTCAGTGATTACTTGCAACATTCTAGCAAGCTCCTCACTAGACATGATTTCCACTATTTTTGCTTGGATATTACAAGTACAATGAAAACTGCCGAAATTAGAGACAAAATGAAAAACGAAAAATTGCCTCTAGACTCTCAAAGGCTTACAAATTCAGAATATTCAGATCAAAACAACCAATTTGCAAAAAAGAAATTCCTCATAAGCTTTTCGGATGAGGGAGAAATCTTCAATTGAATTCTGCCTTCCAGGTTTTGCCTCTTTTCTGCGCTGCTGCGAAAAACCTGCCCAGTTTATTAGCAGAAAGATTCCAAAATATCTGAAAATTTTTGTGAGTAATCTACGCAAAAAAATATCCAGATTCAAAAAAGAAATAACTCGATTTGGACAGAAAACGAAGGAGATATGTCCTTCTCAAACCGCAACTCCAAACTGATTGAATTCTGCCGTTTTGCTCCAAACGCCTTCAAACTCGATTTTCTTTAAGAAAACCCTTAACTAGGCTCTGATACCAGATGATGTAAATCTAAATACCCCCTCCCGAATATGGGTTGATGGATTTAAAAATACTTATATTTAGAATACTCAGTTATCATGGAACAAGATAAAAGGGCCAAAACTCAAGGACACACTCAAAGTTTTGGGGTTTTAGGCCAGAGATAAGACTCACTCAATCTCTCCTAAGCTTATCACTCAAGACTCACTCAAAGCAATAAGGGAACACTTGAACTTGAGACAAACTCTAAGTTAAAATGCTATAAACACAAGGTTTTTTATCAAATCTCAAAACTGCCTTTTAATTTCTGTTTTGCTCTCCCTTTTATAGAGGAAAGGAGCAGCAAAAAGCACACCAAAAGCCAAGGAAACCGTCCAAGAATGAAAGGCCAACAGCCAATGGTTTCCTCCTTGATTTAAGCCTTGATTTAAGCTAAGTAATGAAAGCATAATAAAGCCTATTGATAACCCCCCCATTACAACCGACCAAGAGCTAGATTCTTGGCATTATTTCAGCAACATTAACTAGCACATAAGTTAATAATAGATAGTAAATGGCCTAGGATCCACACGCCCAAAATAGTCATGAAATGCGTCCAAAATGTGATGCTAGCCAACCGTGTACCAATCTTCAATCTTCCCATGAAATGCAGCATAGAATTTCACCCTTCTTTGTGAATGGGAAAAACCCAAGAGTCTCTAAGACTAAAGCAACAGGTTCATTAGATGTCCACTTTGGATCACAAATGAAAGTCAAATGCATTCATCAAAGCTAATTGAATCAAATGAAAGTCAATTGAATCAAATGAAAGTCAAACAAATTCAAAAAGAGCTTTTTGAATCAAATAAAGGTCAAATGCATTTAAGAAAGCTAATTGAATCAAATGAAAGTCAAACACAGTCAAACAAAGCTAATTGAATCAAATGTAAGTCAAACACATTCAAACAGAGCTTTTTGAATCAAATGAACGTCAAATGCATTCAACAAAGCTAATTGAATCAAACGAAAGTCAAAAACATCTAAAAAAATCTAATTAAATCAAATGAAAGTCAAACACATTCAGACAAAGCTATTTGAATCAAATGAAAGTCAAATGCATTCTACAAATCTAATTGACTCAAATGAAAGTAAAAAAACATCTAAAAAATTCAAATTAAATCAATAAAAGGTCAAACACATTCAAACAAAACTATTTGAATCAAGTGAAAGTGAAATGCATTCTATAAAGCTAATTGAATCAAATTAAAGTCAAACACATCCAAACAAAGCTAATTGAATCAAATGAAAGTAAAACACATTCAAACAAGTCTAATTGAATCAAATGAAATTCAAACACATTCAAACAGAGCTAATTGAATCAAATGAAAGTCAAACACATTCAAAAAGTGCTTTTTGAATCAAATGAAGGTCAAATGCAATCTACAAAGCTAATTAAATCAAATGAAAGTCAAACACATTCAAACAAAACTAAATGAATCAAATGAAAGTCAAAAACATCTAAAAAAAACCTAATTAAATCAAATGAAAGTCAAACACATTCAAACAAAGCTATTGGAATCTAATGAAAATCAAATGCATTCTACAAAGCTTATTGAATCAAATGAAAGTAAAAAACATTCGAACAAAGCCAAATGAATCCAATGAAAGTCAAACACATTCAAACTAAACTATTTGAATCAAGTGAAAGTCAAATGCATTCTACAAAGCTAATTGAATCAAATGAATGTCAAAAACATTCCAACAAAGCCAATTGAATCAAATGAAAGTCAAACACATTCAAACAAACCTAATTGAATCAAATGAAAGTCAAACACATGCAAACAGACCTAATTGAATCAAATGAAAGTCAAACACATTCAAAAAGAGCTTTTTGAATCAAATGACGGTCAAATGCAATCTACAAAGCTAATTGAATCAAATGAAAGTCAAACACATTGAAACAAAGCTAATTGGATCAAATGTAAGTCAAACACATTCAAACAGAGAATTTTGAATCAATTGAAAGTCAAATGCATTCAACAAAGCTAATTGAAGCAAATGAAAGTAAAAAACATCTAAAAAAACCTAATTAAATCAAATGAAAGTCAAACACATTCAAGCAAAGCTATTTAAATCAAATAAAAGTCAAATGCATTCAAACAAAGCTATTGAAAGTGAAATGCTTTCTACAAAGCCAATTGAATCAAATGAAAGTCAAACACATTCAAACAAACCTAATTAAATCAAATGAAAGTCAAACACATTCAAACAAAGCTAATTGAATCAAATGAAAGTCAAACACATTCAAACAGAGCTTTTTGAATCGAATTAAAGTCAAATGCATTCAACAAAGCTAACTGAATCAAACAAAAGTCAAAAACATCTATAAAAATGATGTAAAAACTAATAGATGAAATTAGTTTAAACAAGTTAATGAATCAAGCTTAAGCAAAGGATTGATTTTAGGTTGGTGTTTAGGTACGTTTATGTAAAATTTAGGTGTAGGTTTGTAAGGATTACTCACTTAACAAACAAGGATATGAAGGGAAGGATTTCTCACTCAACCAACTAAGTTCAAATTGTATGGAAGGATTACTCACTTGACCACTCAATCTCTTCAAGTCTAACTTGGTACAAAAACCGGTTATTTCACAAACAAATAATCAGTTTTTAAGTTCAAGCAAAAGCTCTTTTTCATTGATCAAAATCTGATTACAAACTACAATTACATGCCTTTTATAAGCAACTAAAAGAACTAACAATCATTGCTTAACTTAAAGAAGCAAACTAATTTATTAAAGCTTTAAACAACGAAAATGAAACTAAGCCTAAAGTACGTCTAAGTGCAGCAGCCTTTTAGTCTTCATAAGCCCCTTAACGTCCTTATTAAACGCATGTAAATGAGCTAAGCAAACAGCCACAAATTCAGCAAGAAAACCGTTGGAGGTGCATTTGTAACCCCCCCCTTGATTCACGCCCCTTTCATTATTCATGCATTAAAGTTTCTCCTTGAGTTCCTCTCAACTGAAATGGCTGTTCAAAATGCTTCAATTAACGTGCTTAATGAGCAATTAAGCAATTAAATCCATGATTAAAACCAAACGGACCATGGGCAGCAAAAGAACCCAAGGTTTGGTCTTCAAATGATTTCGCAAGTATCACTTCTTTGGATGAACCGTAACTTGGACTTGTGCTTGGACTTGGATGAAAATTGTGACTAGGACTAATAGGACTTTCGTGATTTGTATCATCCTCCCCTTCTTCGAAAGGAGTTGTCCTCAACTCGTCATCTTCTAAATAAGGAGCTAGGTCACCAATATTGAAAGTTGATGAAACTCCAAATTGCCCTCCAAGATCAACTTTGTATGCATTATCATTAATCCTTTCCATGATTTGAAAAGGACCCTCTGCCCTTGGCATCAACTTGTGCTTTCGTTGCTTAGGGAACCTTTCTTTTCGAAGAAAAATCCAAACAAGATCACCCACTTCGAATTTTCTCACATTGCTCAAGTGTTTGTTTGCTTGCTTCTTGTAGGACTCGTTAGCTTTCTCAATGTTCTTCCTAACTTCTTTATGAACATTCATCATGAACTCAACATGCTCCTTGGCTGTCCCATGAACAAATTTGTCCTTAGGAATTGCAATGTAATCAATAGGAACATAAGGATTGACCCCATAAACAATTTCGAATGGTGAGTATTTCGTGGTTTTACTTGGAGTTCTATTGTAAGCAAATTCAGCATGAGCTAGCTTTAGATCCCAATCTTTCCCTCCTTTGTTCACTAAGGCACGAAGCAATGTTCCAAGAACTCTATTCACCACCTCAGTTTGACCATCCGTTTGTGGATGATGGCTAGTTGAGAAAAGTAGCTTGGTACCCACGAGCCTCCATAATGACTTCCAAAAATGGCTCACAAACTTTGTATCACGATCTGAAACAATGGTTCTAGGCAAACCATGTAACTTAGCCACCTCCTTGAAAAAAAGTTGAGCCACGTTATAAGCATCATCCACCTTTTTACAAGCAATTAAATGGGCCATCTTCGAAAATCGATCAACAACCACCATGATTGAATCTTTTCCACGAGCTGTTCTAGGCAAGACCATGATGAAATCCATACTCAAATCCTCCCAAGGTCTTTCGGGAATTGGCAAAGGCTTGTATTCACCTCTATGAAAGGTCATTTTAGCCCTTTGACAAGTAGAACATCTAGCTAGGATTTGGTGCACGTTAGCTAGCATCTTTGGCCAATAAAAGTGACTTAGCAAGATCTCTAGGGTCTTTTGAATACCCATATGACCAGCAAGGCCTCCTCCATGAGCTTCCCTTATCAATAAGTCACGAATTGCCCCTTTAGGAACACAAAGTTTGTTTCCTTTGAAAAGAAAACCATCCACCATCACGAATTGTCCATTAACTCCATGCTTGCACGCCTCAATGATCTCCATAAGTTCAAGATCATCCTTGTAAGATTCCTTCATGATCTCAAAACCAAGGACCTTAGCTTCCATGATTCCAAGTAGGGTATGCCTCCTTGACAAAGCATCAGCTACAATGTTGGCTTTCCCTTGCTTATATTTCGTAGCAAAATTGAAGGATTGAAGGAACTCTACCCACTTAGCATGCCTAGCATTCAATTTTTTTTGGCCATGTATGAACCTCAAAGACTCATGATCCGAATGCAAGAGGAATGGTTGTGGCCTCAAATAATGTGATCAATGATCTAAGGCTCGAACCATGGCATAAAATTCTTTGTCATAAGTGGAATAGTTCAATTTCCCTTGGCTCAATTTCTCACTAAAGTAGGCAATGGGTTTTTTTTCTTGGATTAGGACATCCCCTATTCCCTTCCCACTTGCATCACACTCAACTTCAAAGGGTTTCATGAAATCAGGTAAGGCTAAAACAGGTGCCTCACACATCTTTTTTTTCACTAGTTCAAACGCCTCTTGGGCTTGAGGGTTCCATTGGAAGGTTCTTTTCTTTGTACACTCGGTGATAGGAGCCATGAGGGTACTAAAGTTCTTAATGAACCTTCTATAGAAAGAGGTTAGTCCATGAAATGAACGAACTTCAGTAATGGTTTTTGGGATAGGCCACGAAGGAATGGCTTCTATTTTGCTTGGATCCACCTTGATTCCATCACCTGAAACAATGTAACCAAGAAAAACAATTTCGGTTAGCAAAAAATGACACTTCTCCAACTTCCCATACAATTTTTTCTCCCTCAAAGTTCTAAAGATTTCTTCCAAGTGCCTCAAATGATCTTCCTCATTTGTACTATAGATGAGAATATCATCTAAGTAAACAACTACAAACCTCTCCAAAAAAGGTCTCAACATCTCATTCATAAGCCTCATGAAAGTACTTGGGGCATTTGTTAAACCAAATGGCATAACAAGCCATTCATAAAACCCATGCTTGGTTTTAAAAGCTGTTTTCCACTCATCACCCTCCCTCATACGAATTTGGTGATACCCACTTCTCAAATCAATTTTTTAAAACACTCTAGCCCCACTCAACTCATCCAACATATCATCAAGCCTAGGTATGGGAAACCTATACTTAATGGTTATATTGTTCACAGCCCTACTATCAATACACATCCTCCATGTTCCATCTTTTTTAGGCTTTAACAAGGTAGGAACAGCACAAGGACTCATAGACTCTCTCACATAACCCATTTGCATCAACTCCTCAATTTGTTTTTTCAACTCTTTAGTTTCCATGGGATTACATCTATAAGGTGGTTTTTTAGGAAGTGGTGCTCCCGTAATTAGGTCAATTTGATGTTCTATCCCACGAATGGGAGGTAATCCTAAAGGTAACTCATTAGGAAAAACATCCTCATAAGCTTTGACTAATTCGGCCAACCTAGGGTTTTGTTGAACAAACCCTTCATGCTCCTCCTTAGACAACAACAAAAACACCTCATCTTCCTTCTCTAAGGTCCTGTCGAGTTCTTTGAAAGAAAGTAACAAGATTTCCTTTCTTTTGGGCTCTTTTTGTGGTGTTTGCGGTGCTGGGAATTGTGTTTGGGGAATCTTTTTTTGTGGTGGTAAGGGATGCAACACTTTCTTGCTGCCTTGGTGGGTGATAGTATAGGTATTAGTTAGACCATCATGGATTGATTTTCTATCACTTTGCCATGGTCTTCCTAATAAAACGTGACATGCATCCATTGGAATGACATCACACAAAATCTCATCAACATAAGAACCAATCTGAAATTTTACTAAGCATTGTCTCCTAACTCCCGTACTCTTACTCTTATCAAGCCAACTCAATTTGTAAGGGGTAGGGTGTCTAGTGGTTTTTCAAATCAAGTTTTTTCACAAGGACACTTGATACAACATTCGCTTCACTACCACTATCAACAATTAAGTCACAAACATCTCCATTAACCTTGCATTTGGTTAAAAAGATATTCTCTCTTTGCAAAGGGTTTCTTTCAACCTCAACTTGCATTTGTAAAGCTCTCCTCAAGACTAGGCTGTTTTTTTCGGGGAAACAATCATCACCTTGTTCCTCCTCTTCATTAGAATCATAAGATTCCAAAGGGTCATTTTCAACACCATTTTTATCCTCTAACTCCTCATCTAGGCTAAAAGGTTGAGCCATCATATTTTTTAGCTCTCTCATGGTTAAAGCTCTAGTATTAGGACAATCCCTCTTATAGTGTCCTCTCCCATGACACTTAAAACACACTATGTCACTCAAGTCCCCGGTTTTGACAACAGCTTTGCCTTTTTCTTTTGGGTCAAAGGAACTTGGGTTTCTTTTGGTGGAATTTGGGAAAGAAGAGTTTTCTTTTGGTGGATTGAATGGACGTTTGAATTTTGTGTCAAAAGAGTTCGAAGGTTTCTTCTTCTTCCTTTGATTATCAAATTTCACCGAAAGCTTACAAGCTTCATCAAAGGTCAGATTGGGTTGCACCTCTACTTTCTCATAAATGTCCTTATCCAAACCAGCCATAAACCTCCCTAATTTGAGCTCTTCATTTTCCTCTATTTCGCACACAATGGAAAGTTTCTCAAATTCTTTTATGTACTCCTCCACACTACTACTACCTTGTTGCAAGGTACTCCATTTAACATACATGGACTGTTTGTAATTAGAAGGCACAAAATGTCCCCTAAGTTTCTTCCTAAGCTTGGTCCATGTAGAAATACGAGTTTTCCCATTGCTTTCTCGTTTTCTTTGGACTCCTTTCAACCAAGTTTCAGCATACTTGGCTATCTTCACCTTAGCAATCTTGTACTTTTGTTCATCTTCCTCAACGTCTTTGAACTCAAAGTACCTCTCAAGTGATTGCTCCCACTCCAAGTACTTCTCAGGGTCAAGAGTACCATCAAAAAGGACTACATCCACCTTTAGACTCTTGTCATCATATCTAGGAGGGTTTTGACGCCCATCCCTTTGTTCTTGTGTCAACAAACGAGCCATTAGAGCCATTATATTACCATGTAATTGCTCATTGGTTTCCAAGAGCCTTTGTTGGTTTTCCTCCATAATTCTAAGTCTCCTTTGGTCAACGGTTTCATTTGGGTTTGCTTGATCCATTTGGACAGGAACAACCCCCTACCTGACGCGCCAAATGATGTAAAAACTAATAGATGAAATTAGTTTAAACAAGTTAATGAATCAAGCTTAAGCAAAGGATTGATTTTAGGTTGGTGTTTAGGTACGTTTATGTAGAATTTAGGTGTAGGTTTGTAGGGATTACTCACTTAACAAACAAGGATATGAAGGCAAGGATTTCTCACTCAACCAACTAAGTTCAAACTGTATGGAAGGATTACTCACTTGACCACTCAATCTCTTCAAGTCTAACTTGGTACAAAAACCGGTTATTTCACAAACAAATAATCAATTTTTAAGTTCAAGCAAAAGCTCTTTTTCATTGATCAAAATCTGATTACAAACTACAATTACATGCCTTTTATAAGCAACTAAAAGAACTAACAATCATTGCTTAACTTAAAGAAGCAAACTGATTTATTAAAGCTTTAAACTACGAAAATGAAACTAAGCCTAAAGTACGTCTAAGTGCAGCAGCCTTTTAGTCTTCATAAGCCCCTTAACGTCCTTATTAAACGCATGTAAATGAGCTAAGCAAACAGCCACAAATTCAGCAAGAAAACCGTTGGAGGTGCATTTGTAACCCCCCCTTGATTCACGCCCCTTTCATTATTCATGCATTGAAGTTTCTCCTTGAGTTCCTCTCAACTGAAATGGCTGTTCAAAATGCTTCAATTAACGTGCTTAATGAGCAATTAAGCAAGTAAATCCATGATTAAAACCAAACGGACCATGGGCAGCAAAAGAACCCAAGGTTTGGTCTTCAAATGATTTCGCAAGTATCACTTCTTTGGATGAACCGTAACTTGGACTTGTGCTTGGACTTGGATGAAAATTGTGACTAGGACTAATAGGACTTTCGTGATTTGTATCAAAAAATCTAATTAAATCAAATGAAAGTCAAACACATTCAGACAAAGCTATTTGAATCAAATGAAATTCAAATGCATTTTACAAATCTAATTGAATCAAATGAAAGTAAAAACATCTAAAAAATTCAAATTAAATCAATTAAAGGTCAAACACATTCAAACAAAACTATTTGAATCAAATGAAAGTCAAAGGTAATCTATAAAGCTAATTGAATCAAATGAAAGTCAAACACATTCAAACAAAGCTAATTGAATCAAATGAAAGTCAAACACATTCAAACAAAGCTAATTGAATCAAATGAAAGTAAAACACATTCAAACAAACCTAATTGAATCAAATGAAAGTCAAACACATTCAAAAAGAGCTTTTTAAATCAAATGAAGGTCAAATGTAATATACAAAGCAAATTGAATCAAATGAAACTCAAACACATTAAAACAGAGCTTTTTGAATCAAATGAAAGTCAAACGCATTCAACAATGCTAATTGAATCAAATGAAAGTAAAAAACATCTTAAAAAATCTAATTAAATCAAATGAAAGTCAAACACATTCAGACAAAATTTTTTGAATCAAGTGAAAGTCAAACACATTCAACAAAGCTATTTGAGTTAAATGAAAGTCAAATGCAATCTACAAAGCTAATTGAATTAAATGAAAGTTAAACACATTCAAACAAACCTAACAGAATCAAATGTAAGTCAAATACATTCAAACAGAGCTTTTTGAATCAAATGAAAGTCAAATGCATTCAACAAAGCTCATTGAATCAAATGAAAGTCAAAAACATCTAAAAAAATCTAATTAAATCAAATGAAAGTCAAACACATTCAGACAAAGCTATTTGAATCAAATGAAAGTCAAATGTATTCTACAAATCTAATTGAATCAAATGAAAGTAAAAAACATTCGAACAAAGCCAATTGAATCAAATGAAAGTAAAACACATTCAAACAAGTCTAATTGAATCAAATGAAAGTCAAACACATTCAAACAGACCTAATTGAATCAAATGAAAGTCAAACACATTCAAAAAGAGCTTTTTGAATCAAATCACGGTCAAATACAATCTACAAAGCTAATTGAATCAAATGAAAGTCAAACACATTGAAACAAAGCTAATTGGATCAAATGTGAGTCAAACACATTCAAACAGAGCTTTTTGAATCAAATGAAAGTCAAATGCATTCATCAAAGCTAATTGAATCAAATGAAAGTCGAAAACATTCGAACAAAGCCAATTGAATCAAATGAAAGTCAAACAAATTCAAAAAGAGCTTTTTGAATCAAATGAAGGTCAAATGCATTTAAGAAAGCTAATTGAATCAAATGAAAGTCAAACACATTCAAACAAAGCTAATTAAATCAAATGTAAGTCAAACACATTCAAACAGAGCTTTTTGAATCAAATGAAAGTCAAATGCATTCAACAAAGCTAATTGAATCAAACGAAAGTCAAAAACATCTAAAAAATCTAATTAAATCAAATGAAAGTCAAACACATTCAGACAAAGCTATTTGAATCAAATGAAAGTCAAATGCATTCTACAAATCTAATTGACTCAAATGAAAGTAAAAAACATCTAAAAAATTCAAATTAAATCAATAAAAGGTCAAACACACTCAAACAAAACTATTTGAATCAAGTGAAAGGCAAATGCATTCTATAAAGCTAATTGATTCAAATTAAAGTCAAACACATCCAAACAAAGCTAATTGAATCAAATGAAAGTAAAACACATTCAAACAAGTCTAATTGAATCAAATGAAATTCAAACACTTTTAAACAGAGCTAATTGAATCAAATGAAAGTCAAACACATTCAAAAAGAGCTTTTTGAATCAAATGAAGGTCAAATGCAATCTACAAAGCTAATTGAATCAAATGAAACTCAAACACATTAAAACAGAGCTTTTTGAATCAAATGAAAGTCAAACGCATTCAACAATGCTAATTGAATCAAATGAAAGTAAAAAACATCTTAAAAAATCTAATTAAATCAAATGAAAGTCAAACACATTCAGACAAAGCTGTTTGAATTAAATGAAAGTCAAACACATTCAACAAAGCTATTTGAGTTAAATGAAAGTCAAATGCAATCTACAAAGCTAATTGAATCAAATGAAAGTTAAACACATTCAAACAAACCTAACAGAATCAAATGTAAGTCAAATACATTCAAAAGAGCTTTTTGAATTAAATGAAAGTCAAATGCATTCAACAAAGCTCATTAAATCAAATGAAAGTCAAAAACATCTAAAAAAATCTAATTAAATCAAATGAAAGTCAAACACATTCAGACAAAGCTATTTGAATCAAATGAAAGTCAAATGTATTCTACAAATCTAATTGAATCAAATGAAAGTAAAAAACATTCGAACAAAGCCAATTGAATAAAATGAAAGTCAAACACATTCAAACTAAACTATTTGAATCAAATGAAAGTCAAATGCATTCTACAAAGCTAATTGAATCAAATAAAAGTCAAAAACATTCCAACAAAGCCAATTGAATCAAATGAAAGTCAAACACATTCAAACAAACCTAATTGAATCAAATGAAAGTCGAACACATTCTAACAGACCTAATTGAATCAAATGAAAGTCAAACACATTCAAACAGAGCTTTTTGAATCAAATGAAAGTCAAATGCATTCAACAAAGCTAATTGAATCAAATGAAAGTCGAAAACATTCGAACAAAGCCAATTAAATCAAATGAAAGTCAAACAAATTCAAAAAGAGCTTTTTGAATCAAATGAAGGTCAAATGCATTTAAGAAAGCTAATTGAATCAAATGAAAGTCAAACACATTCAAACAAAGCTAATTAAATCAAATGTAAGTCAAACACATTCAAACAGAGCTTTTTGAATCAAATGAAAGTCAAATGCATTCAACAAAGCTAATTGAATCAAACGAAAGTCAAAAACATCTAAAAAATCTAATTAAATCAAATGAAAGTCAAACACATTCAGACAAAGCTATTTGAATCAAATGAAAGTCAAATGCATTCTACAAATCTAATTGACTCAAATGAAAGTAAAAAACATCTAAAAAATTCAAATTAAATCAATAAAAGGTCAAACACACACAAACAAAACTATTTGAATCAAGTGAAAGGCAAATGCATTCTATAAAGCTAATTGATTCAAATTAAAGTCAAACACATCCAAACAAAGCTAATTGAATCAAATGAAAGTAAAACACATTCAAACAAGTCTAACTGAATCAAATGAAATTCAAACACATTTAAACAGAGCTAATTGAATCAAATGAAAGTCAAACACATTCAAAAAGAGCTTTTTGAATCAAATGAAGGTCAAATGCAATCTACAAAGCTAATTAAATCAAATGAAAGTCAAACACATTCAAACAAAACTAAATGAATCAAATGAAAGTCAAAAACATCTTAAAAACCTAATGAAATCAAATGAAAGTTAAACACATTCAAACAAAGCTATTGGAATCTAATGAAAGTCAAATGCATTCTACAAAGCTTATTTAATCAAATGAAAGTAAAAAACATTCGAACAAAGCCAAATGAATCCAATGAAAGTCAAACACATTCAAACTAAACTATTTAAATCAAATGAAAGTCAAATGCATTCTACAAAGCTAATTGAATTAAATGAAAGTCAAAAACATTCGAACAAAGCCAATTGAATCAAATGAAAGTCAAACACATTTAAACAAACCTAATTGCATCAAATGAAAGTCAAACACATTTAAACAAACCTAATTGAATCAAATGAAAGTCAAACACATTCAAACAGACCTAATTGAATCAAATGAAAGTCAAACAAATTCAAAAAGAGCTTTTTGAATCAAATGAAGGTCAAATGCATTTAAGAAAGCTAATTGAATCAAATGAAAGTCAAACACATTCAAACAAAGCTAATTGAATAAAATGAAAGTCAAACACATTGAAACAAAGCTAATTGGATCAAATGTGAGTCAAACACATTCAAACAAAGCTTTTTTATCAAATGAAAGTCGAAAACATTCGAACAAAGCCAATTGAATCAAATGAAAGTCAAACAAAATCAAAAAGTGCTTTTTGAATCAAATGAAGATCAAATGCATTTAAGAAAGCTAATTGAATCAAATGAAAGTCAAACACATTCAAACAAAGCTAATTGAATCAAATATAAGTCAAACACATTCAAAAAGAGCTTTTTGAATCAAATGACGGTCAAATGCAATCTACAAAGCTAATTGAATCAAATGAAAGTCAAACACATTGAAACAAAGCTAATTGGATCAAATGTAAGTCAAACACATTCAAACAGAGCATTTTGAATCAATTGAAAGTCAAACGCATTCAACAAAGCTAATTGAATCAAATGGAAGTCAATTGAATCAAATGAAAGTCAAACAAATTCAAAAAGAGCTTTTTGAATCAAATGAAGGTCAAATGCATTTAAGAAAGCTAATTGAATCAAATGAAAGTCAAACACATTCAAACAAAGCTAATTGAATCAAATGTAAGTCAAACACATTCAAACAGAGCTTTTTGAATCAAATGAAAGTCAAATGCATTCAACAAAGCTAATTGAATCAAACGAAAGTCAAAAACATCTAAAAAAATCTAATTAAATCAAATGAAAGTTAAGCACATTCAGACAAAGCTATTTGAATCAAATGAAAGTCAAATGCATTCTACAAATCTAATAGACTCAAATGAAAGTAAAAAACATCTAAAAAATTCAAATTAAATCAATAAAAGGTCAAACACATTCAAACAAAACTATTTGAATCAAGTGAAAGTCAAATGCATTCTATAAAGCTAATTGAATCAAATTAAAGTCAAACACATCCAAACAAAGCTAATTGAATCAAATTAAAGTAAAACACATTCAAACAAGTCTAATTGAATCAAATGAAATTCAAACACATTCAAACAGAGCTAATTCAATCAAATGAAAGTCAAACACATTCAAAAAGAGCTTTTTGAATCAAATGAAGGTCAAATGCAATCTACAAAGCTAATTAAATCAAATGAAAGTCAAACACATTCAAACAAAACCAAATGAATCAAATGAAAGTCAAAAACATCTAAAAAAACCTAATTAAATCAAATGAAAGTCAAACACATTGAAACAAAGCTATTGGAATCTAATGAAAGTCAAATGCATTCTACAAAGCTTATTGAATCAAATGAAAGTAAAAAACATTCGGACAAAGCCAAATGAATCCAATGAAAGTCAAACACATTCAAACTAAACTATTTGAATCAAATGAAAGTCAAATGCATTCTACAAAGCTAATTGAATCAAATAAAAGTCAAAAACATTCCAACAAAGCCAATTGAATCAAATGAAAGTCAAACACATTCAAACAAAGCTAATTTAATCAAATGAAAGTAAAACACATTCAAACAAACCTAATTGAATCAAATGAAAGTCAAAGATATTCAAACAGAGCTAATTGAATCAAATGAAAGTCAAAGATATTCAAATAGAGCTTTTTGAATCAAATTAAAGTCAAAGCATCAAACAAGCTAATTGAATCAAACGAAAGTCAAAAACAAAACAAACTAATTGAATCAAACGAAAGTCAAACACATCCAAACAAAGCTAATTGAATCAAATGTAAGTCAAACACATTCAAACAGAGCTTTTTGAATCAAATGAAAGTCAAATGCATTCAAAAAGAGCTTTTTGAATCAAATGAAGGTCAAATGCAATCTACAAAAGCTAATTAAATCAAATGAAAGTCAAACACATTCAAACAAAACTAAATGAATCAAATGAAAGTCAAAAACATCTAAAAAAACCTAATTAAATCAAATGAAAGTCAAACACATTCAAACAAAGCTATTGGAATCTAATGAAAGTCCAATGCATTCTACAAAGCTTATTGAATCAAATGAAAGTAAAAAACATTCGAACAAAGCCAAATGAATCCAATGAAAGTCAAACACATTCAGACAAAGCTATTTGAATCAAATGAAAGTCAAATGTATTCTACAAATCTAATTGAATCAAATGAAAGTAAAAAACATTCGAACAAAGCCAATTGAATCAAATGAAAGTCAAACACATTCAATCAAACCTAATTGAATCAAATGAAAGTCAAACACATTCAAACAGACCTAATTGAATCAAATGAAAGTCAAACACATTCAAAAAGAGCTTTTTGAATCAAATGACGGTCAAATGCAATCTACAAAGCTAATTGAATCAAATGAAAGTCAAACACATTGAAACAAAGCTAATTGGATCAAATGTAAGTCAAACACATTCAAACAGAGCATTTTGAATCAATTGAAAGTCAAATGCATTCAACAAAGCTAATTGAATCAAATGAAAGTAAAAAACATCTAAAAAAACCTAATTAAATCAAATGAAAGTCAAACACATTCAAGCAAAGCTATTTAAATCAAATAAAAGTCAAATGCATTCAAACAAAGCTATTGAAAGTCAAATGCTTTCTATAAAGCCAATTGAATAAAATGAAAGTCAAACACATTAAAACAAATCTAATTAAATCAAATGAAAGTCAAACACATTCAAACAAAGCTAATTGAATCAAAAGAAAGTCAAACACATTCAAACAAAGCTGATTAGATCAAATGGAAGTCAAACACATTCAAACAGAGCTTTTTGAATCAAATTAAAGTCAAATGCATTCAACAAAGCTAATTGAATCAAACGAAAGTCAAAAACATCTAAAAAAATCTAATTAAATCAAATGAAAGTCAAACACATTCAGACAAAGCTATTTGAATCAAATGAAATTCAAATGCATTCTACAAATCTAATTGAATCAAATGAAAGTAAAAACATCTAAAAAATTCAAATTAAATCAAGAAAAGGTCAAACACATTCAAACAAAACTATTTGAATCAAATGAAAGTCAAAGGCAATCTATAAAGCTAATTGAATCAAATGAAAGTCAAACACATTCAAACAAAGCTAATAGAATCAAATGAAAGTCAAACACATTCAAACAAAGCTAATTGAATCAAATGAAAGTAAAACACATTCAAACAAACCTAATGAATCAAATGAAAGTCAAAGATATTCAAACAGAGCTAATTGAATCAAATGAAGGTCAAACACATCCAAACAAAGCTAATTGAATCAAATGTAAGTCAAACACATTCAAACAGAGCTTTTCGAATCAAATGAAAGTCAAATGCATTCAACAAAGCTAATTGAATCAAATGAAAGTAAAAAACATCTAAAAAAATCTAATTAAATCAAATGAAAGTCAAACACATTCAGACGAAGCTGTTTGAATCAAATGAAAGTCAAACACATTCAACAAAGCTATTTGAGTTAAATGAAAGTCAAATGCAATCTACAAAGCTAATTGAATCAAATGAAAGTTAAACACATTCAAACAAACCTAACAGAATCAAATGTAAGTCAAATACATTCAAACAGAGCTTTTTGAATCAAATAAAAGTCAAATGCATTCAACAAAGCTCATTGAATCAAATGAAAGTCAAAAACATCTAAAAAAATCTAATTAAATCAAATGAAAGTCAAACACATTCAGACAAAGCTATTTGAATCAAATGAAAGTCAAATGTATTCTACAAATCCAATTGAATCAAATGAAAGTAAAAAACATTCGAACAAAGCCAATTGAATCAAATGAAAGTCAAACACATTCAAACAACCTAATTGAATCAAATGAAAGTCAAACAGATTCAAACAGACCTAATTGAATCAAATTGATGTAAAAACTAATAGATGAAATTAGTTTAAACAAGTTAATGAATCAAGATTAAGCAAAGGATTGAGAGAAGGTTGGTGTTTAGGTACGTTTTTGTAGGATTTTAGGTGGGTTTTGGGGTTGGAAAAAATGTAGGTTTGTAAGGATTACTCACTTAACAAACAAGGATATGAAGGCAAGGATTTCTCACTCAACCTACTAACTTCAAATTGTATGGAAGGATTACTCACTTGACCACTCAATCTCTTCAAGTCTAACTTGGTACAAAAACCGGTTATGTCACAAACAAATAATCAGTTTTTAAGTTCAAGCAAAAGCTCTTTTTCATTGATCAAAATCTGCTTACAAACTATAATTACATGCCTTTTATAAGCAACTAAAAGAACTAACAATCATTGCTTTACATAAAGAAGCAAACTGATTTATTAAAGCTTTAAACAACGAAAATGAAACTAAGCCTAAGATTACGTCTAAGTGTAGCAGCCTCTTGGTCTTCATATGCCCCTTAACTTCCTTATTAAACGCATGTAAATGAGCTAAGCAAACAGCAACGAATTCAGCAAGAAAACCGTTGGAGGTGCATTTGTAACCCCCCCTTGATTCACGCCTCCTTCATTATTCATGCATTGAAGTTTCTCCTTGAGTTCCTCTCCATTCCCACGGCTCTCCAACTGAAATGGTTGTTCAAAATGCTTCAATTAACGTGCTTAATGAGCAATTAAGCAAGTAAATCCATGATTAAAACCAAACGGACCATGGGCAGCAAAAGAATCCAAGGTTTGGTCTTCAAATGATTTCGCAAATATTACTTCTTTGGGCGAACCGTAACTTGGACTTGTGCTTGGACTTGGATGAAATTTGTGACTAGGACTAATAGGACTTTCGTGATTTGCATCACAAATGAAAGTCAAACACATTCAAAAAGAGCTTTTTGAATCAAATGACGATCAAATGCAATCTACAAAGCTAATTGAATCAAATGAAAGTTAAACACATTGAAACAAAGCTAATTGGATCAAATGTGAGTCAAACACATTCAAACAGAGCTTTTTGAATCAAATGAAAGTCAAATGCATTCATCAAAGCTAATTGAATCAAATGAAAGTCGAAAACATTCGAAGAAAGCCAATTGAATCAAATGAAAGTCAAACAAATTCAAAAAGAGCTTTTTGAATCAAATGAAGGTCAAATGCATTTAAGAAAGCAAATTGAATCAAATGAAAGTCAAACACATTCAAACAAAGCTAATTGAATCAAATGAAAGTAAAACACATTCAAACAAGTCTAATTGATATAAATGAAAGTCAAACACATTCAAACAGACCTAATTGAATCAAAAACTTTCGTGATTTGTATCATCCTCCCCTTCTTCGAAAGGAGTTGTCCTCAACTCGTCATCTTCTAAATAAGGAGCTAGGTCACCAATATTGAAAGTTGATGAAACTCCAAATTGCCCTCCAAGATCAACTTTTTATGCATTATCATTGATCCTTTCCATGATTTGAAAAGGACCCTCTGCCCTTGGCATCAACTTGTGCTTTCGTTGCTTAGGGAACCTTTCTTTTCGAAGAAAAATCCAAACAAGATCACCCACTTCGAATTTTCTCACATTGCTCAAGTGTTTGTTTGCTTGCTTCTTGTAGGACTCGTTAGCTTTCTCAATGTTCTTCCTAACTTCTTTATGAACATTAATCATGAACTCAACATGCTCCTTGGCTGTCCCATGAACAAATTTGTCCTTAGGAATTGCAATGTAATCAATAGGAACATAAGGATTGACCCCATAAACAATTTCGAATGGTGAGTATTTCGTGGTTTTACTTGGAGTTCTATTGTAAGCAAATTCAGCATGAGCTAGCTTTAGATCCCAATCTTTCCCTCCTTTGTTCACTAAGGCACGCAGCAATGTTCCAAGAACTCTATTCACCACCTCAGTTTGACCATCCGTTTGTGGATGATGGCTAGTTGAAAAAAACAGCTTGGTACCCACGAGCCTCCATAATGACTTCCAAAAATGGCTCACAAACTTTGTATCACGATCTGAAACAATGGTTCTAGGCAAACCATGTAACTTGGCCACCTCCTTGAAAAAAAGTTGAGCCACGTTATAAGCATCATCCACTTTTTTACAAGCAATGAAATGGGCCATCTTCGAAAAACGATCAACAACCACCATGATTGAATCTTTTCCACGAGCTGTTCTAGGCAAGGCCATGATGAAATCCATACTCAAATCCTCCCAAGGTCTTTTGGGAATTGGCAAAGGCTTGTATTCACCTCTATGAAAGGTCATTTTAGCCCTTTGACAAGTAGAACATCTAGCTAGGATTTGGTGCACGTTAGCTAGCATCTTAGGCCAATAAAAGTGACTTTGCAAGATCTCTAGGGTCTTTTGAATACCCATATGACCAGCAAGGCCTCCTCCATGAGCTTCCCTTATCAATAAGTCACGAATTGCCCCTTTAGGAACACAAAGTTTGTTTCCTTTGAAAAGAAAACCATCCACCATCACGAATTGACCATTAACCCCATGCTTGCACGCCTCAATGATCTCCATAAGTTCAAGATCATCCTTGTAAGATTCCTTCATGATCTCAAAACCAAGGACCTTAGCTTCCATGATTCCAAGTAGGGTATGCCTCCTTGACAAAGCATCAGCCACAATGTTGGCTTTTCCTTGTTTATACTTCGTAGCAAAATTGAAGGATTGAAGGAATTCTACCCACTTAGCATGCCTAGCATTCAATTTTTTTTGGCCTTGTATGAACCTCAAAGACTCATGATCCGAATGCAAGATGAATGGTTGTGGCCTCAAATAATGTGACCAATGATCTAAGGCTCGAACCATGGCATAAAATTCTTTGTCATAAGTGGAATAGTTCAATTTCCCTTGGCTCAATTTCTCACTAAAGTAGGCAATGGGTTTTTTTTCATGGATTAGGACAGCCCCTATTCCCTTCCTACTTGCATCACACTCAACTTCAAAGGGTTTCATGAAATCAGGTAAGGCTAAAACAGGTGCGTCACACATCTTTTTTTTCACTAGTTCAAACGCCTCTTGGGCTTGAGGGTTCCATTGGAAGGTTCCTTTCTTTGTACACTCGGTGATAGGAGCCATGAGGGTACTAAAGTTCTTAATGAACCTTCTATAGAAAGAGGTTAGTCCATGAAATGAACGAACTTCAGTTATGGTTTTTGGGATAGGCCACGAAGCAATGGCTTCTATTTTGCTTGGATCCACCTTGATTCCATCACCTGAAACAATGTAACCAAGAAAAACAATTTCTGTTAGCAAAAAATGACACTTCTCCAACTTCCCATACAATTTTTTCTCCCTCAAGGTTCTAAAGATTTCTTCCAAGTGCCTCAAATGATCTTCCTCATTTGTACTATAGATGAGAATATCATCTAAGTAAACAACTACAAACCTCCCCAAAAAAGGTCTCAACATCTCATTCATAAGCCTCATGAAAGTACTTGGGGCATTTGTTAAACCAAATGGCATAACAAGCCATTCATACAACCCATGCTTGGTTTTAAAAGCTGTTTTCCACTCATCACCCTCCCTCATACGAATTTGGTGATACCCACTTCTCAAATCAATTTTTGAAAACACTCTAGCCTCACTCAACTCATCCAACATATCATCAAGCCTAGGTATGGGAAACCTATACTTAATGGTTATATTGTTCACAGCCCTACTATCAATACACATCCTCCATGTTCCATCTTTTTTTGGCACTAACAAAGTAGGAACAGCACAAGGACTCATAGACTCTCTCACATAACCCATTTGCATCAACTCCTCAATTTGTTTTTGCAACTCTTTAGTTTCCATGGGATTACATCTATAAGGTGGTTTGTTAGGAAGGGGTGCTCCCGGAATTAGGTCAATTTGATGTTCTATCCCACGAATGGGAGGTAATCCTAAAGGTAACTCATTAGGAAAAACATCCTCATAAGCTTTGACTAATTCGGCCAACCTAGGGTTTTGTTGAACAAACCCTTCATGCTCCTCCTTAGACAACAGCAAAAACACCTCATCTTCCTTCTCTAAGGTCTTTTCGAATTCTTTGAAAGAAAGTAACAAGATTTCCTTTCTTTTGGGCTCTTTTTGTGGTGTTTGTGGTGGTGGGAATTGTGTTTGGGGAATCTTTTTTTGTGGTGGTAAGGGATGCAACACTTTCTTGCTGCCTTGGTGGGTGATAGTATAGGTATTAGTTAGACCATCATGGATTGATTTTCTATCACTTTGCCATGGTCTTCCTAATAAAACGTGACATGCATCCATAGGAATGACATCACACAAAATCTCATCAACATAAGAACCAATCTGAAATTTTACTAAGCATTGTCTCCTAACTCCCGTACTCTTACTCTTATCAAGCCAACTCAATTTGTAAGGGGTAGGGTGTCTAGTGGTTTTCAAATCAAGTTTTTTTACAAGGTCACTTGACACAACATTTGCTTCACTACCACTATCAACAATTAAGTCACAAACATCTCCATTAACCTTGCATTTGGTTAAAAAGACATTCTCTCTTTGCAAAGGGTTTCTTTCAACCTCAACTTGCATTTGTAAAGCTCTCCTCAAGACTAGGCTGTTTTTTTCGGGGAAACAATCATCACCTTGTTCCTCCTCTTCATTAGAATCATAAGATTCCAAAGGGTCATTTTCAACAACATTTTCATCCTCTAACTCCTCATCTAGGCTAAAAGGTTGAGCCATCATATTTTTTAGCTCTCTCATTGTTAAAGCTCTAGTATTAGGACAATCCCTCTTATAGTGTCCTCTTCCATGACACTTAAAACACACTATGTCACTTAAGACCCCGGTTTTGGCAACAGCTTTGCCTTTTTCTATTGGGTCAAAGGAACTTGGGTTTCTTTTGGTGGAATTTGGGAAGGAAGAGTTTTCTTTTGATGGATTGAATGGACGTTTGAATTTTGGGTTAAAAGAGTTCGCATGTTTCTTCTTCTTCCTTTGATTATCAAATTTCACCGAAAGCTTACAAGCTTCATCAAAGGTCAGATTGGGTTGCACCTCTACTTTCTCATAAATGTCCTTATCCAAACCAGCCATAAACCTCCCTAATTTGAGTTCTTCATTTTCCACTATTTCGCGCACAATGGAAAGTTTCTCAAATTCTTTTATGTACTCCTCCACACTACTACTACCTTGTTGCAAGGTACTCCATTTAACATACATGGATTGTTTGTAATTAGAAGGCACAAAACGTCCCCTAAGTTTCTTCCTAAGCGTGGTCCATGTAGAAATACGAGTTTTCCCATTGCTTTCTCGTTTTCTTTGAACTCCTTTCAACCAAGTTTCAGCATACTTGGCTATCTTTACCTTAGCAATCTTGTACTTTTGTTCATCTTCCTCAACGTCTTTGAACTCAAGGGGTTTCATTTGGGTTTGCTTGATCCATTTGGACAGAAAAATTTTCCCCCTACCTGACGCGCCAAATGATATAAAAACTAATAGATGAAATTAGTTTAAACAAGTTAATGAATCAAGCTTAAGCAAAGGATTGAGAGAAGGTTGGTGTTTAGGTACGTTTTTGTAGGATTTTAGGTGGGTTTTGGGGTTGGAAAAAATGTAGGTTTGTAAGGATTACTCACTTAACAAACAAGGATATGAAGGCAAGGATTTCTCACTCAACCTACTAAGTTCAAATTGTATGGAAGGATTACTCACTTGACCACTCAATCTCTTCAAGTCTAACTTGGTACAAAAACCGGTTATTTCACAAACAAATAATCAGTTTTTAAGTTCAAGCAAAAGCTCTTTTTCATTGATCAAAATCTGCTTACAAACTATAATTACATGCCTTTTATAACCAACTAAAAGAACTAACAATCATTGCTTTACATAAAGAAGCAAACTGATTTATTAAAGCTTTAAACAACGAAAATGAAACTAAGCCTAAGATTACGTCTAAGTGCAGCAGCCTCTTGGTCTTCATATGCCCCTTAACTTCCTTATTAAACGCATGTAAATGAGCTAAGCAAACAGCCACAAATTCAGCAAGAAAACCGTTGGAGGTGCATTTGTAACCCCCCTTGATTCACGCCTCCTTCATTATTCATGCATTGAAGTTTCTCCTTGAGTTCCTCTCCATTCCCACGGCTCTCCAACTGAAATGCCTGTTCAAAATGCTTCAATTAACGTGCTTAATGAGCAATTAAGCAAGTAAATCCATGATTAAAACCAAACGGACCATGGGCAGCAAAAGAATCCAAGGTTTGGGCTTCAAATGATTTCGCAAGTATTACTTCTTTGGGCGAACCGTAACTTAGGACTTGTGCTTGGACTTGGATGAAATTTGTGACTAGGACTAATAGGACTTTCGTGATTTGCATCACAAATGAAAGTCAAACACATTCAAAAAGAGCTTTTTGAATCAAATGACGATCAAATGCAATCTACAAAGCTAATTGAATCAAATGAAAGTTAAACACATTGAAACAAAGCTAATTGGATCAAATGTGAGTCAAACACATTCAAACAGAGCTTTTTGAATCAAATGAAAGTCAAATGCATTCATCAAAGCTAATTGAATCAAATGAAAGTCGAAAACATTCGAAGAAAGCCAATTGAATCAAATGAAAGTCAAACAAATTCAAAAAGAGCTTTTTGAATCAAATGAAGGTCAAATGCATTTAAGAAAGCAAATTGAATCAAATGAAAGTCAAACACATTCAAACAAAGCTAATTGAATCAAATGAAAGTAAAACACATTCAAACAAGTCTAATTGATACAAATGAAAGTCAAACACATTCAAACAGACCTAATTGAATAAAATGAAAGTCAAACACATTCAAAAAGAGCTTTTTGAATCAAATGACGGTCAAATGCAATCTACAAAGCTAATTGAATCAAATGAAAGTCAAACACATTGAAACAAAGCTCATTGGATCAAATGTGAGTCAAACACATTCAAACAGAGCTTTTTGAATCAAATGAAAGTCAAATGCATTCATCAAAGCTAATTGAATCAAATGAAAGTCGAAAACATTCGAACAAAGCCAATTGAATCAAATGAAAGTCAAACAAATTCAAAAAGAGCTTTTTGAATCAAATGAAGGTCAAATGCATTTAAGAAAGCAAATTGAATCAAATGAAAGTCAAACACATTCAAACAAAGCTAATTGAATCAAATGTAAGTCAAACACATTCAAACAGAGCTTTTTGAATCAAATGAAAGTCAAATGCATTCAACAAAGCTAATTGAATCAAACGAAAGTCAAAAACATCTAAAAAAATCTAATTAAATCAAATGAAAGTCAAACACATTCAGACAAAGCTATTTGAATCAAATGAAAGTCAAATGCATTCTACAAATCTAATTGACTCAAATGAAAGTAAAAACCATCTAAAAAATTCAAATTAAATCAATAAAAGGTCAAACACATTCAAACAAAACTATTTGAATCAAGTGAAAGTCAAATGCATTCTATAAAGCTAATTGAATCAAATTAAAGTCAAACACATCCAAACAAAGCTAATTGAATCAAATGAAAGTAAAACACATTCAAACAAGTCTAATTGAATCAAATGAAATTCAAACAGAGCTAATTGAATCAAATGAAAGTCAAACACATTCAAAAAGAGCTTTTTGAATCAAATGAAGTAAAATGCAATCTACAAAGCTAATTAAATGATATGAAAGTCAAACACATTCAAACAAAACTAAATGAATCAAATGAAAGTCAAAAACATCTAAAAAAACCTAATTAAATCAAATGAAAGTCAAACACATTCAAACAAAGCTATTGGAATCTAAAATGCATTCTACAAAACTTATTGAATCGAATGAAAGTAAAAAAAATTCGAACAAAGCCAAATGAATCAAATGAAAGTCAAACACATTCAAACTAAACTATTTGAATCAAATGAAAGTCAAATGCATTCTACAAAGCTAATTAAATCAAATGAAAGTCAAAAACATTCCAACAAAGCCAATTGAATCAAATGAAAGTCAAACACATTCAAACAAACCTAATTGAATCAAATGAAAGTCAAACACATTCAAACAGACCTAATTGAATCAAATGAAAGTCAAACACATTCAAAAAGAGCTTTTTGAATCAAATGACGGTCAAATGCAATCTACAAAGCTAGCTGAATCAAATGAAAGTCAAACACATTGAAACAAAGCTAATTGGATCAAATGTAAGTCAAACACATTCAAACAGAGCATTTTGAATCAATTGAAAGTCAAATGCATTCAACAAAGCTAATTGAATCAAATGAAAGTAAAAAACATCTAAAAAAACCTAATTAAATCAAATGAAAGTCAAACACATTTAAGCAAAGCTATTTAAATCAAATAAAAGTCAAATGCATTCAAACAAAGCTATTGAAAGTCAAATGCTTTCTACAAAGCCAATTGAATCAAATGAAAGTCAAACACATTCAAACAAACCTAATTAAATCAAATGAAAGTCAAACACATTCAAACAAAGCTAATTGAATCAAATGAAACTCAAACACATTCAAACAAAGCTGATTAGATCAAATGTAAGTCAAACACATTCAAACAGAGCTTTTTGAATCAAATTAAAGTCAAATGCATTCAACAAAGCTAATTGAATCAAACGAAAGTCAAAAACATCTAAAAAAATCTAATTAAATCAAATGAAAGTCAAACACATTCATACAAAGCTATTTGAATCAAATGAAATTCAAATGCATTCTACAAATCTAATTGAATCAAATGAAAGTAAAAACATCTAAAAAAATTCAAAATAAATCAATAAAAGGTCAAACACATTCAAACAAAACTATTTGAATCAAATGAAAGTCAAAGGCAATCTATAAAGCTAATTGAATCAAATGAAAGTCAAACACATTCAAACAAAGCTAATTGAATCAAATGAAAGTCAAACACATTCAAACAAAGCTAATTGAATCAAATGAAAGTAAAACACATTCAAACAAACCTAATTGAATCAAATAAAAGTCAAAGATATTCAAACAGAGCTAATTGAATCAAATGAAAGTCAAACACATCCAAACAAAGCTAATTGAATCAAATGTAAGGTAAACACATTCAAACAGAGCTTTTTGAATCAAATGAAAGTCAAATGCATTCAACAAAGCTAATTGAATCAAATGAAAGTAAAAAACATCTAAAAAATCTAATTAAATCAAATGAAAGTCAAACATATTCAGACAAAAATCTTTTTGAATCAAATGAAAGTCAAACACATTCAACAAAGCTATTTGAGTTAAATGAAAGTCAAATGCAATCTACAAAGCTAATTGAATCAAATGAAAGTTAAACACATTCAAACAAACCTAAATGAATCAAATGTAAGTCAAATACATTCAAACAGAGCTTTTTGAATCAAATGAAAGTCAAATGCATTCAACAAAGCTCATTGAATCAAATGAAAGTCAAAAACATCTAAAAAAATCTAATTAAATCAAATGAAAGTCAAACACATTCAGACAAAGCTATTTGAATAAAATGAAAGTCAAATGTATTCTACAAATCTAATTGAATCAAATGAAAGTAAAAAACATTCGAACAAAGCCAATTGAATCAAATGAAAGTCAAACACATTCAAACAAACCTAATTGAATCAAATGAAAGTCAAACACATTCAAACAGACCTAATTGAATCAAATGAAAGTCAAACACATTCAAAAAGAGCTTTTTGAATCAAATGACGGTCAAATGCAATTTACAAAGCTAATTGAATCAAATGAAAGTCAAACACATTGAAACAAAGCTAATTAGATCAAATGTGAGTCAAACACATTCAAACAGAGCTTTCTGAATCAAATGAAAGTCAAATGCATTCATCAAAGCTAATTGAATCAAATGAAAGTCGAAAACATTCGAACAAAGCCAATTGAATCAAATGAAAGTCAAACAAATTCAAAAAGAGCTTTTTGAATCAAATAAAGGTCAAATGCATTTAAGAAAGCTAATTGAATCAAATGAAAGTCAAACACATTCAAACAAAGCTAATTGAATCAAATATAAGTCAAACACATTCAAACAGAGCTTTTTGAATCAAATGAAAGTCAAATGCATTCAACAAAGCTAATTGAATCAAATGAAAGTAAAAAACATCAAAAAAATCTAATTAAATCAAATGAAAGTCAAACACATTCAGACAAAAATCTTTTTGAATCAAATGAAAGTCAAACACATTCAACAAAGCTATTTGAGTTAAATGAAAGTCAAATGCAATCTACAAAGCTAATTGAATCAAATGAAAGTTAAACACATTCAAACAAACCTAAATGAATCAAATGTAAGTCAAATACATTCAAACAGAGCTTTTTGAATCAAATGAAAGTCAAATGCATTCAACAAAGCTAATTGAATCAAATGAAAGTAAAAAAACATCTAAAAAATCTAATTAAATCAAATGAAAGTCAAACACATTCAGACTAAAATCTTTTTGAATCAAATGAAAGTCAAACACATTCAACAAAGCTATTTGAGTTAAATGAAAGTCAAATGCAATCTACAAAGCTAATTGAATCAAATGAAAGTTAAACACATTCAAACAAACCTAAATGAATCAAATGTAAGTCAAATACATTCAAACAGAGCTTTTTGAATGAAATGAAAGTCAAATGCATTCAACAAAGCTCATTGAATCAAATGAAAGTCAAAAACATCTAAAAAAATCTAATTAAATCAAATGAAAGTCAAACACATTCACACAAAGCTATTTGAATAAAATGAAAGTCAAATGTATTCTACAAATCTAATTGAATCAAATGAAAGTAAAAAACATTCGAACAAAGCCAATTGAATCAAATGAAAGTCAAACACATTCAAACAAACCTAATTGAATCAAATGAAAGTCAAACACATTCAAACAGACCTAATTGAATCAAATGAAAGTCAAACACATTCAAAAAGAGCTTTTTGAATCAAATGACGGTCAAATGCAATTTACAAAGCTAATTGAATCAAATGAAAGTCAAACACATTGAAACAAAGCTAATTAGATCAAATGTGAGTCAAACACATTCAAACAGAGCTATCTGAATCAAATGAAAGTCAAATGCATTCATCAAAGCTAATTGAATCAAATGAAAGTCGAAAAACATTCGAAACAAAGCCAATTGAATCAAATGAAAGTCAAACAAATTCAAAAAGAGCTTTTTGAATCAAATGAAGGTCAAATGCATTTAAGAAAGCTAATTGAATCAAATGAAAGTCAAACACTGATGTGATTTTTAGTCCGAAAACTAAGCCTCACAAAGATATGAATCTAACCTAATTCTATACAGAAAATTCACCAAGAATTAAGCAAGAAACTTAGATTAATTAATCAAGAATCCACCTAATTAATCAACCTAGGTGATTGTTTTAACTAAAACAAACAAAACAGCAAATTGGAATCCACCAATCAAGAATTTAAGTAATCCAACTTAAACAAAAGCAATAAGAAATATTATTATGAATGTATGATTAAACTTGTATATTATTCGAAGATTACAACCCTATATTTATAAACTCAATCAATTATCCTAATCCCACTTGAATTAGAATTCTAATCCCCTAACAAAAACCCACGGATTGCATAACTTAATCAAGTTTAGATAACTTTGATTTAGTTATTTAATCCTACTTAAACTCTAACTACTCTTAAGATAAAACTTGCTTATTTTATCCTAACTCAAGCTTGCACTCCAAGCTATTATTGACGCCTACTAGACTAAAACAATTCCTAATGCAATTAGAAATCCTAAGTGCTTAAAACAAGAAAAACCCTTTCAAGTGAAAGGTAAAAACTTGTAAGCAAAAACCTAAGAAAGCTTTTAAAGAAACCTTAAAGAACTATCAAGAAGCTTCAAGAACTCCCAAGAACGCCACCATACAAAGCGTGGCTTTGTCTTGATGCCCCCGATAGTAAGTTTGACCTATTGAAGAAGCTTCCAAGTATAGATTCATGCTTTCTTGACTTTCTTGGAATAATTCTTCAACATGCTCATCGTTCACATTGATGCACGCATCATCCTCCCCTTCTTCAAAAGAATTTGCCCTCAAATCTTCAATAGCACCAATCTGGCAAATACTTCACCAAATCCCCAATATTAAATGTTGCGCTTACACCATATTCTCCCGGCAATTCAAGCTTATATGCATTCTCATTGATCTTCTCAATAATCTTGAACGCCCCTCACTTCTTGGCATCAATTTATTCTTTCGTTTGTTAGGAAATCTCTCTTTTCTCAAGTGTAGCCACACCAAGTCGCCAACTTCAAAACTTTGTGGCTTTTTGTTCTTGTTAGCTCGTGCTTTGTAGAGTTCATTGACACGTTCAATCCTAGCTCTAACTTGTGCGTGTAGCTTTATCATGTACTTGATTTTAGTCTGAAAGCCGTCTTCCATTCATCTCCTTCCCTCATGCGTATTTGATGATAGCCACTCATAAGATCAATCTTGGAAAATAGCTTTGAACCATGCAATTCGTCTAACAAATCATCAAGTCTAGGTATAGGAAATCTATACTTGATGGTTATGTTGTTCACACTCCTACTATCAATGCACATACGCCAACTCCCATCTTTTTTTGGAACTAACAATGTAGGCACGGCACATGGGCTCATACTCTTTCACGTAGCCTCTTTGCATCAATTCCTCTATTTGACGTTGCATTTCCTTTGTTTCTTCCGGATTACTTCTATATGCTGCCTTGTTAGGTAGTGGAGCTCCCGGAATAAGATCAATTTGATGTTCAATACCACGAATTGGTGGTAATCCCGGTGGTAATTCACTAGGAAAAACATCACAATACTCTTGCAATACTACTTCTAATTCCACGGGCCTCTTTTCTTGTTTACTTTCATTCACTTGCACATTGTTAGCCACCATAATATATACTATATTGTTGTTGTTGATCTCTTTCTCCAACTCCTTTTCCCCAATTAAATATGCACCTTTTGAACTAGGGTTAATTCTATGATCAACAAGTGGTTTCAATGCATATGATTTTTCCCCCTTTCCTTTACGAATTATATACACATTTGTCCTACCATTAAACTTGACAAATCTATCATATTGCCATGGTCTACCCAATAAGATATGACAAGCATCCATAGGGCATACATCACATAAAACTTTATCATGATATTTGCCAATTGAAAAGGTGATTAGGGCTCGTTTCGTTACCTTCACGTCACTAGCATCATTGAGCCAATGTAGCTTGTAAGGTTTTGGGTGATCGGTTGTAGGCCACTCTAATTTGTTGATCAAAGTTTCTAGACACCACATTTGTGCAACTTCCCGAGTCTATTATTACGTCACACAATCGATCTTCCACCTTGCACCTTGTTAAAAAG
>NW_018743845.1:0-21086 GCF_001683475.1 Chenopodium quinoa | reverse complement strand
GGATGGGATTCCAAGCACTTGTCTGCACACAATTTTTAAGAGCTTGACCAAAGAGATAATTAACATTATTTTTCTAAACCTGATAATTAATATTAATAAAGGTAAAAAAAAAGTAAAAATTTAAGAGGGTAAAATATCCAACTACTATTCATAAAAGTTATCCTAGATTTATAAAAGGTAAGGATAAAGAATAAAGTTATTGAATCATTTGTTCTAAAATTTGTATGTTCATCAAAATACTTTCAAAATTTTCCTTTAAAAAATCCTCACATTTAATAGTATGCCTCAATTCGTACCATTGTATATTAGATTATGACAACGTATTAAACTAAGAGTGATTAATCATACTAGATTAAATTATTACAAGTAATTTTTTTAGTGTAATTTGGATAAAAGTTTCATCAAAGTATGTTTTCTGCGTAGATCACAGCTGCTATTTCATTAAAAGGTACTTAAATGTGTACAAATAAAAATACCAAGAGAAAATCTTGCAGGAAACAGTTTAAGGTATAAACTTTAGTTTTCAACTACATAAAAATCACAACAGGTCAGTTACAAAGATCGAATATCCAACTGCTCGATAATTTGATTTTGTTAATGCTCATAATAATGTTCAATGGCAGCCAGCAGAGATGCAGTAAAATGCAATAAACATTATTATATAACAACGATAACTTAAGTTCAGTTTGGCCTCTAAAAATCTGTTCGTGTAGTTGTCTTTTCCTTACAAAAGATCACAGGCAATAGACATTGAAGCTCGCTGACATTTAATGGGAGCAAAACTGATCAGTCTGAATTGAATTCCAGCAAAATTACAACACTAGAGGCAGATTTTCGTCTGCTGAGTTTTGCAGAGGGAGGGTTAAAATTAAAAAGATGGGGTAAAGAATGCCTATAACATACCACAAAGATCTAGCTACACAACTGGGTCCCAAAAAAAGAATAAAGGAAAAAGAAAATCTAGCTAGCCATAACAGCCTGATCTGTCAACTGCAGAGCTTGTGTAGCAAAAAACCTGACATCGACATCTGGGTCTTCACTTAGCTCAATTAAACAAGGCTTAATAGTTTTCTCAACCACCTGAAAAAAGGAAGTTAGTGTAAGAACTCAACGCATTTCAAAGTAGCTTTGCAGCAAATGACTTCCAAAATACTCGTGGAACATCACTTATTGGTGGATTGTTTGGGGATGATGAATTCAAAATATATGGAAGCACGCACAAATCTTTGGGTTGCTAAAAATATGGGCCTTTATTATTATTTCCCTCTACATCAGAAAGGATAGGAGGCCAGTGAGAAAGTTATCACCAATTAGATAAGCTAACTAGCTATGTTGCTTAGACTTGGGAAGGAAGATCTTATATAACGTGGAATCAAATAAATGATGTGACTAGCTGACTGCTACATTTACAACAATGACTATCAACCTTGCATATAATCATGAGCATTTTCAATTCCTAAAATGATTGAGCCTTTTTACCCTCTGCATTGAGGGAGAGGTCGCTGAGGAAGTTGTCATCAACTTGATGAGTCAATCAGCGAATTTGCTCAGACTTGGGAAGAAGGATCATATACAACATGGAATAGCATAATAGGAATATGGAATAGCAAAACAAGATCCCAAAATCAAACTGCGCCGTCCACTGCGTCAATATGGCACAGCATTACGCCATTAACCCTAATTATGTTAGTGGAAAGTGATAAAAGATATACTTTTTAACCTAGCAAACCCAATCCATAAATAAACTGCAATCAGAAAGACCTTTCTGTCCAATGATATACAGCGCATCTAGTAGACTAGTACGTAAATACTCAAAAGAGCAAATACTTTTTACTTCTGTTGCCCTTTAGTCCTTGAATATGGAAGTATATTCAAACAACTAACACAACAAATCACACTATTTTTAACTGAAAATCTTACATTACCCTTTCTCCCTGAATGGAAGATAGGGTGAGAAGCAGAAGCCAAACAGAAATTTTAATTACCAAACAACATTATTTTCCAGAGAAGAAATTACTTACTGATTGATCAACGATGGGAATGAACGACTGCAACACTTTTGCAACATTAAACTTTATGTTTGGTACCCTGAAGTGTGTAAAATTCAGATTAGCAAACCGTTTGTGTATTGAAAAAAAAATAAGGCAGTCCGCTAGATAATATTTTAGATAATTAAGAGAGCAGTAAAGCAAGATACCTGTCCTTTGATGCAGTTACAACTACTGGTAACAATTTGGAACATGTAATTTCTGCACCCATGACAGGGCCAAGCAGGGAAATTGCTTGTACAATTGTCATCCGATACAGATAGTGCGGGTTCGTAGCCATGTCTAGAACCTGTTGAAAAATATTACATCACGTCGCTAAGATATTTACAACAGACTTGAGTGGTCACAGGTTCACAGTGAATCATATTTCTTTTTATAATATTAGAATACTTCAAGTCAAGAGACTTTCTATATACATTCCATATTCAAAAATAAGGTAATTAGAAATTTAGAATAATATATTTTGTTACTCATGGAGTCATGGTATTATACAGGATATCATATAAACATTATAAAATCAAATATAGATATGCATTTACTTTTTTAGAATAAGTCATGTCAATTTTTTTTTTAAAAAAAAGGGTGCTAGTTTCACAAACTTTGTCATTCAACCACTGCATGCATAGAGCACCAAGTTTTTCATCGAAGAATCCAACGCCCAACTGACTGGCCAACAAAGGTATGTATTCAATAATGGCCAATCGAACTCTCCAATGTCTATCTTCAGCAAGCTCAACAATTGCTGGGAGTAATGACTGTGATAACAAATCTATTCCAATGACCTGCACTATGAAGCATTGTGAATTAAGTTACAAGAAAATTACGACGCATAAAAAAATCAAGGGAAAAGAAAAGCACACAGCAAAGCAAATGAGTTGAGAGAAAATGGTCTAACCAAATATAGAAACAGAAAAAACAAATAGATATATAAACGCTTTGTACAAACCTGATTCACTTAATCAAGCTTGCTGGTTATGTTCAGACGTACATCAGGAAATTCATCTTTCAGAAGAGAGAGAAAGATGGGAAGAAGCTGCTCAATTGTAGCATCCTGTGACCAGGTACAAGAAGGTCGAGTCAATTGAAGGACAATCAATGGAATTCCTATTGAATAATTAACAATAAAACAGCTCCAAAAAGCTTGCAGAATAAAAGAAAACATAAATTATATGAGGCAGATCTTAGCAACAGAATCCTGGAAGAAAAAAAGCAAAGGAGATCAACTGAACACCATAGGAAAAACAAATAGCATATTCTCAATTGGCTTCTTTCCAAAGGCACGATCAATTAAGATAACGTATGCACAACTTTCAAGGATGAAAGGGCATTACAGCCACATCGAATTAATGAAATGAAGACAAGTAGAAAACCAATCAAACAGCAATAACCAGAAAACAAAAATTCTACAAAAATTGCCAAATCATTATCTTGACTCCCAGACAGCATAAACCTTTTTGTAACAAATACATACCTCAAAAATGTATAATCACCCCCTTTGTACAGCACAAATTGTGTCAGACATGAGATTGCGAGTGCACTTAGCAAGGTTCATATTACACCTCATATACAGATTAAGTAAAGGATTTTCAATTAGCTAAATTCTGAGCAGATATACTCATTTTTCTATTGTTTACTTCATATTCTTCCAAAATTCAATTTGAATCATTTATCCATGTTTGGAACTCCAATGTAGACCTTTTACTTCTATTAGTTAGAACAAGAAAGCTAAATTCCTCTGTAAGAAGCAAATTCCAAATAGGATCCAATGGTCAGTAATTGAATTTCCCTCAATCAAGAGTAAATTGATTTGGAAGAAAGGGAACTAGTAGAGGGGTCAATTAATTCTACAATAACAAATAAATATGGTTAAATCAAATGACAGAATTTTGGTCATGAATTTATCGATTTGATAGATTGATCATATTTAAGGTAGTTTGCTATTATCCAAATTAGTTTTAACTAGTAGATATGACCTAATTGTTAGGTTTTCTTTGAGTTTATGTTAAAAAATGAATATGGAAATTCCCCAATCTTTATCAGCAATTGTCCTAATAAGAACCCTTCAGTATATGCAGCTAAATTTAACTGTGTTTGATTGGGTATGCAGCTATACACAGCTGCTGAGATGCATGTAAATGAGTTTGTATAATCATTGACCTCATCCAAGTTCATATGAAATATTTACTCGATATTGTGTTTTCAGATATTTGTTCACTTCTTGCAATTAATGGCGACACGTCATTTACAAAATAATACTTATGTAAAATAATATAGAGCACAAGTAAATTGATTTCTCACCTTTCCTAGAATTGGTGTCATTCCCATTATAACTGAAGCCAGAGCAGAACGAACATGCTGAGAAGAATCTGATGACGATTCCTGCATAGATAAAAGCTTGTACATCAGGAAGCTCAACAACCAATGTATAAGACACACAAGGCAACAACTTCAATTGAATAATATAAAATCATTTAAACGACCTACATTGACATCTATCCAAATATACCTTGACACATGGGAGAATATGCTGAACTGCAAGTTCGGGATTCAAGATACGGCAAAATTTGGTCACTTTCCCAGCAGCAGCTATACGAACTTCTGCTTCATTGTCACCAAGCAGCCGAACATATGCAGGCACCAAGTCCGACCTAAACAGGATAATAATAACCAACAAGATATATTGAGGCAAATGATGGACATAAAAAGGATGATAGTAGCAAAATAGTCAATAGATACCTCGTAGGTTCAGGTCCAACTGCTTCACACAGCTCATAAAGTTGATTTGCAACCATATAGCGTACACGCCATGACTTATCCTGATAACATAAATTAATAAAATTGAATCACACATAATAGAAAGAATGACATTTTAACCATTTCACCCTCATAAACATATTTCATCTTAAAAAGAATACCCAATTCATGTAGAATTTGGTGTTTATCTTATGGTCAAAAGATAAATTCAAGAGACAGATAAAGCAGCATAGATATCTGAAGGTGCTCATTGTGTTTTTTTATTGAATATAATATAGCAATTACAAATATGACATACAATAGGTGTTCATATAGGGTGTACTCAATCATGGTAGTTACTGCTTAAGACGATTTTTAATTAGGACAAACACACATACCAAGGGATAAAAACTTGTAATTTTGTAAAGTCCTCTACTATACAAGTTGACATGAATGTCGAGACTTTCCCAAAACAATACCATTGAAATACCCTACTGTCCTTATTTAATACCAAGTGTTAGTCACTTATGTGTATGTACCTAATATTATGCAATGAAAATCCCGCTAGTACCTAGAGGTGGTACATTTTGGTAATACAAAGGGTTCCATGGTATTGGGTTAGGGTACCATTGCAATTCCCTAGTTAATAAAATTGTGTATGTTTCCTTATTTAATACATAGTTGATTTAACTCATTTGCCTAATATAGGGTACCGATATGTTTAAAGTGTTTTTGTATGCACACAAATACAATCTACCTATACTTAATTAATACTATCTCCATGTTCGAGCTGAATTCGAAGAGGTCGTATTATAAATGCCGCCAATGCGGGTTTTGGGAATGGGATGTTGACTCAGACCTCGTGAAGGACGGACCACCGAACAACATCGGTGGAGTTGTTCATAGGGTGGAGGCGTTAGAGCATCAAAACGTGACATCGTGAAATTTGGACTCACAATTTTAATTTTAGCCATGTTGTATTTCAAATGTTAATTAGTTCATGGTCCGCCTTGTTGTTAGTGTATGGGGGGGGGGGGGCGAATTACTATTAGAAATTGTAGCAATTTTTGTAACCAGTGTAATTTATGCTGCGGTTCAATTAAAAAACCAATTTCGTGTCCTTATAAATCTTATAATTATGGATTACTAGATTATATAAACTATCTACACCCAGTGGTACTTAACAAAGACTACAATGTACCACTAAAACACCAGTAGTACTAAAACTGGATACAACGTACGATTATGGTTCAAGTAACCACATTTAATTCAAGGGTAAAATAAGAATCCAGTGGGAGTTTTTTTGCTCAACTGTGCAGGTGAAATAGTACAAATTAATCCCATTGGGATGATTTTTTGCTTTTATTGACAAGACAAGTCTTTGGCCTACTTTTGCACACCTATGGGGGTAGGTACCCTACACTGCATGGATTCAGTTATTGACCGTGGTAACTCGGTAAAACACTCCAAAAATTGTTCAAAATTACATTTTCCCTCCTTTTCCTTTGACTATCTCCCTCAAACAATAAGATTGTAGAGTCCCCCTCCAAGATTTCAACTCCGTCAAAGAAACATCCCCCCCCCCCCCAAATCCGAACAATGGCTGCAAAGAAAACAAACTCCATGTTCCAACTAACCCAACCTTCCACCTCTATTCAGCTCATTTTACCCCCACAGAATAACCACTATTGTACTTTAAAAAAATGAAAGGGACACCAATGAAATCAACATAAACTTGGTGAAGTACTTTAGGAGCAACTAACAAATGTTGCCCGAGGGTGCACAAGGCCCTCCTTTGTCGATCAGTTTACAACTCTCCATCATAAATCTAACCCCCTGTTACTAATCATACTGGAAGCTCGTAGAATTTATCTTATTTATACAATGTAAACTTTTTACAAATAAGAAAACTTTACAAATAAGGCTAGCAGCCTATTCAACAAATGAAAAGAGCAATAACATCAACTTTGGATAGCAACATATGGACTTTGCACAGTTTGATCGAATACGAACACAAGCATGCTCAATCATCTCACCAGTAGAAAAAGGCAAATAGGCACTGGTCTTTCAAAACCAACTTAGGGCACCACATAGGAAGAACAACAACAACACAGAAGTTGTAGCAGCATCAAAGATTGAAGTAGCAATGAATAAACTGCAACATATTGCCCAGCAAGCTGAGCAGTGCGTGAGATAGGAGTCATAACCTGTAATATGATGCTTTAGAGAAAACTCACATGATATAAAATTTCATTGACACTAGTGAATTTAGCTTTAAGACATAAATATAGATGTACTTTTCAGATTATTCTAACATTCTAATAGCTAACATAGACATGAGCACAAGCCAACCTCAGAAAATTCTCCACTCTTAGCTGATCATGTATTGAACTCATGAATGGCTACCAAGGAACAACATGAGTATACCAACATGAGGGACTGGTGTGCCTCAGTCGTATGCAACCAAAAATATCACAACTAAGCTAACTGCAAATAAACGTAGTTAGGGAAGTCGAGTTCGAATCCACAGGGAAAAAGGGACTAATAACTGGAAACCTAAGTGGAAATACTCTAGGACGGTAGTAACCTAAGTAACGAGGGGGGTTTTCACGAGCAATGATGATAAATGAACTAAGTAAGAACAACGAACGTAATGAATAGGTAATCAATGAGAAGAACGGTCTTGGTTATGCGAAATCCACTAATGAACATACAAATTGATCATAGAAGTCTCCTCAATCAAGCTCTATTGAACACCTTGTTGTAGAATTCCTAGATTCTAAATTCTCATAAATAGTTAGAAATAGCAAAGCGCTCCTTTCTAACCCTTTCCAATGCACAATTCAATACAAGCGCTCTAAATTATCCACAAGAAGAAAATAAACGGAGAAATCAACAAGGATTGAATAAATTAACACAAGCGGTCTAATTTCTTCAATAATATTATTCCCTCTTCAAGTTATCAACCAAAAGCATGCATCAATAACCTAAAGTTGCTACTTTGGAAAGATTAATTAGATGCAAGCGAATCCAATAATTCTAACCTAGCAATTGATTAAAGCAAATCATGAAATTAATTCAAGGAACAATATATATTCAATAGATATTAAGAGAAGAAAGATCTCACAATTCGTAGCTAAAAGCTTCAATCTTTAACCAAGAATCCGGAAGATTAAGCTTCCATGGATTCTAATTCCAAAACAAAGAATTCTGAAAATTCCAAGAAAACCCTAGAAAGCTTTTTTTTCTCAAGACTTAATTCTCCTTTTCTCTTACTTCAAACTTAATTAAAACTAAGCTATTTATATGTTTCTATATTTTAATAACATAACACAATAATAATAATAAAATAATATCCAAAACACGAGCCAAAACAAAGCCAAATTGCTGAAAATTAACCAAAACAGCCCGAATTTCTGCCAGAGCCGCTGCCAGCTGCTCTGGACCCGCTGGCAGCTGCTCTGACAGCCCTCACTCTGGTATACCCGCTGCCAGCGGCTCTGGCCAGCTGCCAGCGGCCCTGGCAGCGGTTCCTGCTGTTTTCGCCTTCTTTCCTTGCTTCTTCTTCTTGCTTTGCTTCACCTTTTCCTCAAGCTTTCTTCCTTGCTCTTCCATGCTCCATCACAACTCTCAAATCACGAGCCAAGGTCCATCCTTCTTACATAACTCTTCATTGGTTCCCGAGCTCACTCACTCACTTATACTCATAAATCCCGCCTTTTGCACATAAGTGAGATCACAGCCCAAAACTCACAAAAGCTAACAAAAGTACATATAAAGCATCAAAACACACCCTAAAATGCTTCTCTCAACCCATGATAAGAAGGCTTATCAAATTCCCCCATGCTTGAACCTTTACTCGCCCTCGAGTAAACTTAGAGAATAAAACACATCCTCCTCACTAAGGTTCAAAACAGAAGATGGTGGAATCAAACTAGCTCTATGCACTCAAACTCAACAAAACATCCTAGTACTTATCAACCAATCACAATCACACTCCCCCATACTTCACACTTTGAATCTCCCTTTTTTCTTATTTATCAATTCATCCCCAAAATCAACTTGGAACGATAAACGCATAGCCATGAGTATGAATATTCTCAACCGCCTAAAGAAATGAAATTTTTGATAAAATTGGGCAAACAAAAACTCAACTTAACCAAAAATCTCATAAAAACACTTCCACATTCAAGAGTGAAAACAAACAACTCATGCTCTCAAATTCCTAAGATGATCAACAAATTCCCCCAAAATCTCAACTATCTCCCAAAATCACCAAGATGAAACCTACCCCGACACCTCCTTATATCTCCTCCCCTTATGACACCGACTCCGGCAAATAGATGCGAAATTTCCTTGAAAAATCAAATTCATGAACATTTCTCTCTTTTTTCTCTCATTTTGCCTAGGAGCCCTTTCGGGTTTTCATCCTAGCCTCTCATCTTTTTCCAAATCTCACTTTCTCACCCACTCATTAGCCACTTTTTTGCTTAGGTCGCCCTTTCGGGTTTTCAACCTAACCGGGCCCCCATTTTTGCCTAAGCCGCCTTTTCAGGTTTTCGACTTAGCGGGTTTCTTTTTCTTTTTTCTTTCTTTCTTTTTTTTTTTCATACTTTTTTCTGTTTTTTTTTTCAAGCTTGCTTCATTGAACCACAATTAAGATAGTTATACAAAACATGAAATCAAGATAACTATACAAAAATTCAAAGAATATATGCAAGAATTTCTTCCCCCCCCCTACTTGAATGAAGCATTGTCCTCGATGCAAGAACAACTACAATGAAACCAAAAGTAAGGGAAAAGGAAGAAAATCGTTACCATCTCAATGAGAGGGACCTCCAGAGCCAGAAGAGCCGGCATCGCCCCGAGAAGCACGCCTCTCGGAACGACGCAAAGCACGGGATGCCAAATGATCCATGAACGCCTCAGTTGGAGGCTCATACTGCGGATACTGAGTGGTGTAAAACCGACTCATGCTTCTTTGATATGCAAGCAGCTCGTGCATCCCATCGCACACCTCCTCTAGTCTATCATCCACATCAGCCCTCCATCGAGGCCAATCATCGTGCTGCACTCCAGCAGCATCCTCACCCCCTTCCTCATCAACAAACTCTCCGCCCATATGAACATCGGGATTCTCCTCTCCCATGTTCTCAACTATGATTTCAGCATCTCCCAAATAAGGAGCAACATCCGGGTCGGGCGGAAGGAAAAAGTCTGCAGCAGTAGGGCCAAAAGGTAATGCTCGTCCCTCGGGACGAGGAAGTCTCAAATAGTTCAAACCCTGCGGTCCGTATCGCCAGAAATAACTACCGGCGACGGGGGAACGCGATAATAAACCGATCTTGACCAGAGTCATGATGTTATATGTCAAGTATGTCGAGTCTACTGGCACAAGATCCTCAGGGGGTGGAACATTCAAATAACAGGCTAGCAAAGAGACCATGCCACCCATACTAATATGGCCACTGGAGTTGGACTTCACCTTTACACAACTATCAACAAAAATCTCCACCCAATTGGGCGTACCGACACCTTCAGGGGTCATCGCCCACAAATACGACAATGTGACTTTGGGGACCTTAGTGGCCTCCCCTTGGCATAGAATAGTGGACGATATAAACCTATGCACCAGTCTAAGGCATGGGTGGGTGATTTTGAAGCTATGATCACCGTGAGGATCAACCTCACAACCAGTTATAGCCCTCCAAAATACTCGGGACGAGTATGAGCTATGATCACCCCAACGGTTCACCAATGGGGGTGCATCCCAACCAAATGCCATACGCAAATCATCATAAGACATCACATAATTCCTATTGTTCAAATTAAAGGATATTTGTTCACGTCCTTTAGTAAGCGTTGAAAGGAATTCATATGTATACCTGACATAGGTGGGAGCGCATTTGGTCATGAAATTCTCGAGACCCACGTTCCTTAGCAAGAGCCGCACTACTTCCTCTATCTCTAGCTCTTGTAAAGCTTCTAAGTGCAAGAACTTGGTGCATTGCACCGTTCGTCGGGGTTGTTGAAGCTTAGTCCATACGCCCTTCTCCTTGGAATGCAACCAAACACCCATGAAACCATCCCCTTGAGGCAATGGAGGTGCCTCCCCTTGACTTGAAGAAGCCCCTTGCTTCTTGCCCCTTGAGGGTCTTGATGGAGATGAAGCCTTGGACCTCTTGTTATCCCTTCCCATGACTTTAGTTGTATGCTTGAATCTTCACCCTCACCTTCAATTACACGAAGTTCACGTTGCACAACCTCACAACCACTCAATGTCACCCTTGGAATCAAGAGCAAATGGAAAACCTAGGTTGTATTTGTGAAGGGAATTGATGGAAGGTAAGGATTTGGGGAAGGAGAATTGCTAGGGTAGATGTGGAATTGGAGTGTGGGAGTGAAAGAGTAGAGAGAAGGAGGAGAAAATGCTTAGGGTTGATGTGAATTGGGGGATAATGAAGGAAGAAGATGGAAATTGGGGGAAATAAGGGGAAAAAAAATCGGGGAGAGCTGTAGGAGCCGCTGGTAGCGGCTTGAGGCCCGCTGCCAGCGGCTCTGGCAGATTTTGGTGATTTTTTTTTTTTTTTTTTTTTTTTTTTTTTTTTTTTTTTATTTGAAATTAACAAAACGTAGAGGGGGGGCCCGCTGGCAGCGGCTTGGGAGCAGCTGCCAGCGGCTAAGGCAGACAGAGGGGTTCTGGGGTGCTGGGAGGGCCGCTGGTAGCGGCTGCAGAGCAGCTGCCAGCGGTTGCAGCAGCACTTGCTCCCCTTTGTCTGTTTTTTTAGCTGGTTTTGCTGCTTTTCGCGCGTAACAATCGCTCCCGAGGCCTCCCCTACACAAAAACAATAAAAAGAAACACTTCACATCACCAAAAAAAAAAAATAAAAAAAATAAAAAACAAACTACGAAAAGAAATGGGGAAAAGGTTTCGATCGGGTTGCCTCCCGATTAGCGCCTTTGTTTTACGTCGTTGGCTCGACGCGGCTCATCCCACTTCGCTACTCCATTGATGGCTCGTAGAGATCGATGCACTCCACGTTCTCGGTTTTGAAACCCTCGAAGTAGGGTTTGAGCCTTTGGCCATTGACTTTGAAAATCTTATCGGTCTCGAGGCTTTGAATTTCAACTGCTCCATGCGGATATACATTCACCACTTGAAAAGGGCCCTCCCAACGGGACCGAAGTTTTCCCGGAAATAATCTAAGTCGGGATTGATATAGGAGTACTTTGTCACCGACTTTAAACTCCTTCCGCGTGATCATTCGATCATGCCATAGCTTGGTCTTTGCTTTATAAATATCTGCATTCTCATAGGACTCAAGCCGGATCTCCTCTAGTTCTTGGAGTTGCAATTTCCGATGTTCACCTGCTTCATCCATTTGCATGTTGAATGACTTAACCGCCCAATATGCTTTATGCTCAAGCTCAACCGGAAGATGGCACGGTTTTCCGAAGACAAGGCGGTAAGGGGACATCCCGATAGGTGTTTTGTATGCGGTGCGGTACGCCCATAGAGCATCCTCCAACCTCAAACTCCAATCCTTCCTATCCGGATTCACCGTTTTCTGCAGAATTGACTTCACCTCTCTATTGGACACCTCGGCTTGCCCATTGGTTTGTGGGTGATAAGCCGTGGAGATTTTGTGGTGAACAGAGTACTTCCTCAACAAAGCACTCACTGTACGGTTGCAAAAGTGTGTTCCACGGTCACTTATCAACGCCCTTGGGATTCCAAACCTAGAAAATATGTAAGCTTTGATAAAACCTGAAACCACTTTAGAGTCATCAGTCCTAGTGGGTATTGCTTCCACCCACTTCGACACATAATCACAAGCAAGAAGTATATAAGTAAAACCGTAAGAAATAGGGAATGGTCCCATGAAATCTATACCCCAAACATCGAATATTTCACAATATAGAAGAGAGGATTGGGGCATTTCACTTTTCTGGGAAATGTTACCTACTCTCTGGCAATTATCACAGGATTTACAAAATCCATAGGAATCTCGAAACAAACTTGGCCAGTAAAAACCACAGTCGAGAACCTTCCTTGCTGTGCGTTTGGCTCCAAAGTGTCCTCCACAAGCATGAGAATGACAGAAGGTGAGAATGGGGATCACCTCATTTTCGGGAATGCATCTGCGAATGATTTGATCGGAGCAGAACTTCCACAAGTATGGATCATCCCATGCATAGTACTTCGCATCAGTTTGAAGCTTGTCCTTTTGAGACTTTGTGAAACCTGGAGGAAACTGTTGAGAAACCAGAAAATTCACAATGTTAGCAAACCAAGGGCGCAAATCCTTAAGAGCAAATAGAGATTCATCCGGAAATTCTCCTAGGATTTGATATTGGAATGATGGTTGATCAACAATATGGGTCAAACGACTCAAATGATCAGCAACTAGATTTTCCGCGCCTATCTTGTCCTTGATTTCTAACTCAAACTCACATAAGAGCAGAATCCATCTTATTAGTCTTGGTTTGGCCTCTTTCTTCGTCATCAAGTGGCGAAGAGCTGCATGATCAGTGAAAACAATTACTTTAGTACCAAGCAAATAAGATCGAAACTTTTCTAGAGCAAATACTACAACTAACAACTCTTTTTCTGTGGTAGTGTAGTTTCGTTGGGCTGAATTGAGGGTCATTGAGGCATAATAGATCACATGAGATGCCCTCCCTACTTTCTGGCCTAAAACAGCTCCAACTGCATAATCACTCGCATCACACATTATCTCAAATGGTCGAGACCAATCTGGGGCTTGAATGATAGGGGCAGAAATGAGCTTAGCCTTCAATTCGTCGAAAGCCTTCTTGCAATCATCATCAAAGTGGAATTTCACATCTTTCTGCAGCAATTTGCACATAGCATTTGCAAGCTTTGAGAATCCCTCAATGAACCTACGATAGAAACCTGCATGGCCAAGAAAAGAACGCACTTCACGCACATTAGTAGGATAAGGAAGAGACTGAATAGTGTCAATCTTAGCCTTATCAACCTCAATACCTCTAGAAGAAACTACATGACCTAACACAATGCCCTGTTGGACCATAAAATGACATTTCTCAGAATTCAAGACAAGGTTAGAGTCAATACATCTTTTGAGGACCATAGATAAGTGATGCAAGCATTTATCAAAAGAATCACCATACACAGTGAAATCATCCATAAATACCTCCATGAAATGCTCAACAAACTCAGAAAAGATGCTCATCATGCATCTCTGAAAGGTTGCAGGTGCATTACATAGGCCAAAAGGCATACGGCGATAAGCAAATGTGCCAAAAGGACATGTAAAAGTTGTCTTTTCCTGATCTTCAGGTGCAATGGGCACTTGAAAGTACCCAGAATACCCATCAAGGAAACAGTAATAGGATTTCCCTGCAAGTCTTTCAATCATTTGGTCAATAAAAGGTAAAGGGAAATGGTCTTTCCTAGTTACTGCATTCAACCTACGATAATCAATGCAAACTCGCCAACCATTTTGAACTCTAGTAGGAACCATTTCACCCTGTTGATTTTCTACCACAGTCACACCACTTTTCTTAGGAACCACCTGCGTAGGACTGACCCATTTACTATCAGATATAGGAAATATCATTCCTATTTGCAATAATTTTATGATCTCCTTCTTTACCACGTCCATCATGGGAGGATTTAGGCGACGCTGAGGTTGCCTCACAGGTTTGGCATCATCTTCTAACAGAATACGATGCATGCAAGTGGATGGACTTATTCCCTTAATGTCTGCAATGGTCCATCCAATAGCTAACTTGTGCTCTTTCAGCACTGTCACCAACTTGTCCTCTTGCTCCTTGGTCAATTTGCTTGAAATTATAACAGGTAAAGTATCGTTCTGACCAAGGAACACATATTTCAAATGATCAGGAAGTGGTTTTAGCTCCACCTGGGGTGCCTGCAAAACAGAAGGTAAGAGTTTATCAGTAGGCACTGTCAATGGGGTAGGTGTCGAACCTGGTGGTCTAAGTGGAAGCTTGGAATGACCATTCAACTCTGCTACCATCATCTGCACACTATTAGGCAAAGGAATATCCAAATAATCAGCAGATAAATCATTAGAAATGGAAGTGAGGAGCGCATCCTCGCCCTCAACATTGAAGACATCCTGCACTATAGGATCAATGATATCAATGGAACACAAAGAATGAGTGTCAACAGGGTATTTCATGGAATCATAGATGTTATACACAATTTCTTGTCCATCAAACTCCATAGTCAAAGAACCAGTAAAAACATCAATTTTAGTCCTAGCAGTTTTCAAGAAAGGTCTTCCTAACAAGATGGGTACTGCTTGTCTATCATGTTCCATATCAAGCACATAAAAATCAGCAGGAAAAATTAGTTCATCAACTTTCACAAGCACATCTTCCACTACTCCCTTAGGATAAACATTTGATCTATCAGCTAATTGAATCACTACCCCGGTGTCATGTAAGGGTCCAAGTTCCAAAGATTTGAACAGTGAATATGGAATAACATTAATTGATGCATCCAAATCCAACATTGCTCTACGAAAAGTGGTGTCCCCTATTGTAACTGGAACAGTAAACATACCAGGGTCACTGCATTTTTCAGGAAGTTTCTTTTGGAAAACTGCAGAAACATGAACACTGACTTTCACTTTTTCCTTCCCTCCTAACCTGTGCTTCCTCTTAATAGTACAAAGTTCTTTCAAAAATTTAGCGAATCGAGGAACACTCTTTATTAAATTCAAAAGGGGAATGTTTACCTCACACTTGCTGAATGTTTCATAGATATCTTTGTCCTTCTCATACCTCTTCGTTTCTTTCAAAGCTTCAGGAAAAGGTGGTGTGGGTTCATAAGATGGAAAAGTGGGAGGATTTGCTACAGCTTCATGTTCCACTTCCTTCTCCTCAGCTCCAATCAACTCTTCAGCCCTCTTAGTTGCAATTTCAGTCTCTTTCAGCTCCTTGCCATTTCTCAATGTAATAGCGTTGGCTTGTTGCTTAGGATTCAACTCCGTTTGAGATGGAAGTTTTCCCGAATCCTTAGCTTCAAGTCTGCTCACTGCACTTGAAATTTGACTCACTTGACTTTCCAAATTCTGAATACTGGATTTGGTCTCTTGCTGGAATTGCACCATGTTTTGCTGCATAGTAGAAACATTAGAAGTTAGTGATCTAATCATTTCATCAGTTGACATATCATTCGAATTTGAGCTTTGGCCTTGAGGTTTGGCCAATGGTGCCCTATATTGCTGATATTGCTGCTGGCCTTGAGCATTTTGCTGTTGTTGTTGGTTCCCCTGGGAATTCCCATATCTCAAATTTGGATGATCCCTCCATCCTGGATTGTATGTATTCGAATATGGATCATATCTTCTCTGAGGACCTTGCCCTTGGAAACCCATTGCATTGGCCTGCTCATTCTGTTCCTCTTGTAATTGAGGACATGCATCAGTGGGATGTCCTGTGGAGGTGCATAAACCACAAGCATTCAGTTGCTGTGGATTCCTTGAGTTCACCATGAACTCACGCATCATAGAAGTCAAATCAGCTACTTGACTCTCTAACTCAGTTGTATTTGAATTTGCTGCATTCACCCGGCGCGTGGGAGTTCTCTGACTGAACTGCCTAGAATTCTCTGCTAGCTCTGCAATCAGCCTAGTTGCATCTCCTGGAGTCTTATTCACTAGCCCTCCACCACTTGCTGCATTCACCATCCTCAAATCATCATCTGTTAGACCTCCATAGAAGTATAGGATGAGGTCTTGATCGGAATACCCATGGTACGGACAACTAGCACACAATCTCTTGAATCTATCCCAATACTCATACAAGGACTCATCTTCCTTCTGATCCACATTGCTGATAGCTTTCTTAAGGCTTGCAGAAATAGTGGCTGGGTAATACTTCTCTAAGAAACACTTCTTCAAACCTGCCCAATTTGTTATGCTCCCTGGGGGAAGATAGTAAAACCAATCCTTCGCTGCATCTTTGAGAGAAAAAGGAAATGCTCTCAACTGAATTTGCTCATCAGTCATCCCAATCGGTTTCATGCTAGTACATACCACATGAAATTCTGCCAGATGTTTATTTGGATCTTCACCCTTCATGCCATGGAATGCCGGCAATAGATGAATTAGACCATATTTGATCTCAACATTAGCACCTTCCTCCAACTGCTGATATGCGATGCACAACGGCTGTTGGTTCAAGTTAGGAGCTGTTAGCTCTCTCAGTGTTCGATTTTCTGCCATCACTTCCTCTTCTTGAATGTTGAAGATGTATGTTGATTCACTGGGGTTTGTTCTTGCCTCTCTTCGCAACCTGGAAATATTTCTTTCAATTTCTGGATCAAACTGCAAAACTTCTTTGTTAGCAGAACGGGTACTTATCATACCCTAGCGAACAAACAAAGAAAAAAAAAAATAGCTAAGAACAATCCTAAAATAAATTCTACTAAGATAAACAATTAAACGGTAACGCCTAGTTCCCCGGCAACGGCGCCAAAATTTGGTGTGCCTCAGTCGTATGCAACCAAAAATATCACAACTAAGCTAACTGCAAATAAACGTAGTTAGGGAAGTCGAGTTCGAATCCACAGGGAAAAAGGGACTAATAACTGGAAACCTAAGTGGAAATACTCTAGGACGGTAGTAACCTAAGTAACGAGGGGGGTTTTTCACGAGCAATGATGATAAATGAACTAAGTAAGAACAACGAACGTAATGAATAGGTAATCAATGAGAAGAACGGTCTTGGTTATGCGAAATCCACTAATGAACATACAAATTGATCATAGAAGTCTCCTCAATCAAGCTCTATTGAACACCTTGTTGTAGAATTCCTAGATTCTAAATTCTCATAAATAGTTAGAAATAGCAAAGCGCTCCTTTCTAACCCTTTCCAATGCACAATTCAATACAAGCGCTCTAAATTATCCACAAGAAGAAAATAAACGGAGAAATCAACAAGGATTGAATAAATTAACACAAGCGGTCTAATTTCTTCAATAATATTATTCCCTCTTCAAGTTATCAACCAAAAGCATGCATCAATAACCTAAAGTTGCTACTTTGGAAAGATTAATTAGATGCAAGCGAATCCAATAATTCTAACCTAGCAATTGATTAAAGCAAATCATGAAATTAATTCAAGGAACAATATATATTCAATAGATATTAAGAGAAGAAAGATCTCACAATTCGTAGCTAAAAGCTTCAATCTTTAACCAAGAATCCGGAAGATTAAGCTTCCATGGATTCTAATTCCAAAACAAAGAATTCTGAAAATTCCAAGAAAACCCTAGAAAGCTTTTTTTTCTCAAGACTTAATTCTCCTTTTCTCTTACTTCAAACTTAATTAAAACTAAGCTATTTATATGTTTCTATATTTTAATAACATAACACAATAATAATAATAAAATAATATCCAAAACACGAGCCAAAACAAAGCCAAATTGCTGAAAATTAACCAAAACAGCCCGAATTTCTGCCAGAGCCGCTGCCAGCTGCTCTGGACCGCTGGCAGCTGCTCTGGACCCGCTGGCAGCTGCTCTGACAACCCCTCACTCTGGTATACCCGCTGCCAGCGGCTCTGGCCAGCTGCAGCGGCCCTGGCAGCGGTTCCTGCTGTTTTCGCCTTCTTTCCTTGCTTCTTCTTCTTGCTTTGCTTCACCTTTTCCTCAAGCTTTCTTCCTTGCTCTTCCATGCTCCATCACAACTCTCAAATCACGAGCCAAGGTCCATCCTTCTTACATAACTCTTCATTGGTTCCCGAGCTCACTCACTCACTTATACTCATAAATCCCGCCTTTTGCACATAAGTGAGATCACAGCCCAAAACTCACAAAAGCTAACAAAAGTACATATGAAGCATCAAAACACACCCTAAAATGCTTCTCTCAACCCATGATAAGAAGGCTTATCAAATTCCCCCATGCTTGAACCTTTACTCGCCCTCGAGTAAACTTAGAGAATAAAACACATCCTCCTCACTAAGGTTCAAAACAGAAGATGGTGGAATCAAACTAGCTCTATGCACTCAAACTCAACAAAACATCCTAGTACTTATCAACCAATCACAATCACACTCCCCCATACTTCACACTTTGAATCTCCCTTTTTTCTTATTTATCAATTCATCCCCAAAATCAACTTGGAACGATAAACGCATAGCCATGAGTATGAATATTCTCAACCGCCTAAAGAAATGAAATTTTTGATAAAATTGGGCAAACAAAAACTCAACTTAACCAAAAATCTCATAAAAACACTTCCACATTCAAGAGTGAAAACAAACAACTCATGCTCTCAAATTCCTAAGATGATCAACAAATTCCCCCAAAATCTCAACTATCTCCCAAAATCACCAAGATGAAACCTACCCCGACACCTCCTTATATCTCCTCCCCTTATGACACCGACTCCGGCAAATAGATGCGAAATTTCCTTGAAAAATCAAATTCATGAACATTTCTCTCTTTTTTCTCTCATTTTGCCTAGGAGCCCTTTCGGGTTTTCATCCTAGCCTCTCATCTTTTTCCAAATCTCACTTTCTCACCCACTCATTAGCCACTTTTTTGCTTAGGTCGCCCTTTCGGGTTTTCAACCTAACCGGGCCCCCATTTTTGCCTAAGCCGCCTTTTCAGGTTTTCGACTTAGCGGGTTTCTTTTTCTTTTTCTTTCTTTCTTTTTTTTTTTCATACTTTTTTCTGTTTTTTTTTTTCAAGCTTGCTTCATTGAACCACAATTAAGATAGTTATACAAAACATGAAATCAAGATAACTATACAAAATTCAAAGAATATATGCAAGAATTTCTTCCCCCCCCTACTTGAATGAAGCATTGTCCTCGATGCAAGAACAACTACAATGAAACCAAAAGTAAGGGAAAAGGAAGAAAAATCGTTACCATCTCAATGAGAGGGACCTCCAGAGCCAGAAGAGCCGGCATCGCCCCGAGAAGCACGCCTCTCGGAACGACGCAAAGCACGGGATGCCAAATGATCCATGAACGCCTCAGTTGGAGGCTCATACTGCGGATACTGAGTGGTGTAAAACCGACTCATGCTTCTTTGATATGCAAGCAGCTCGTGCATCCCATCGCACACCTCCTCTAGTCTATCATCCACATCAGCCCTCCATCGAGGCCAATCATCGTGCTGCACTCCAGCAGCATCCTCACCCCTTCCTCATCAACAAACTCTCCGCCCATTATGAACATCGGGATTCTCCTCTCCCATGTTCTCAACTATGATTTCAGCATCTCCCAAATAGGAGCAACATCCGGGTCGGGCGGAAGGAAAAAGTCTGCAGCAGTAGGGCCAAAAAGGTAATGCTCGTCCCTCGGGACGAGGAAGTCTCAAATAGTTCAAACCCTGCGGTCCGTATCGCCAGAAATAACTACCGGCGACGGGGGAACGCGATAATAAACCGATCTTGAGCCAGAGTCATGATGTTATATGTCAAAGTATGTCGAGTCTACTGGCACAAGATCCTCAGGGGGTGGAACATTTCAAATAAACAGGCTAGCAAAGAGACCATGCCACCCATACTAATATGGCCACTGGAGTTGGACTTCACCTTTACACAACTATCAACAAAAATCTCCACCCAATTGGGCGTACGACACCTTCAGGGGTCATCGCCCACAAATACGACAATGTGACTTTGGGGACCTTAGTGGCCTCCCCTTGGCATAGAATAGTGGACGATATAAACCTATGCACCAGTCTAAGGCATGGGTGGGTGATTTTGAAGCTATGATCACCGTGAGGATCAACCTCACAACCAGTTATAGCCCTCCAAAATACTCGGGACGAGTATGAGCTATGATCACCCCAACGGTTCACCAATGGGGGTGCATCCCAACCAAATGCCATACGCAAATCATCATAAGACATCACATAATTCCTATTGTTCAAATTAAAGGATATTTGTTCACGTCCTTTAGTAAGCGTTGAAAGGAATTCATATGTATACCTGACATAGGTGGGAGCGCATTTGGTCATGAAATTCTCGAGACCCACGTTCCTTAGCAAGAGCCGCACTACTTCCTCTATCTCTAGCTCTTGTAAAGCTTCTAAGTGCAAGAACTTGGTGCATTGCACCGTTCGTCGGGGTTGTTGAAGCTTAGTCCATACGCCCTTCTCCTTGGAATGCAACCGAACACCCATGAAACCATCCCCTTGAGGCAATGGAGGTGCCTCCCCTTGACTTGAAGAAGCCCCTTGCTTCTTGCCCCTTGAGGGTCTTGATGGAGATGAAGCCTTGGACCTCTTGTTATCCCTTCCCATGACTTTAGTTGTATGCTTGAA
>NW_018743844.1:0-72010 GCF_001683475.1 Chenopodium quinoa | reverse complement strand
GAATGCATTTGACTATTATTTGATTCAATTAGCTTTGTAGAATGCATTTGACTTTTATTTGATTCAATTAGCTTTGTAGAATGCATTTACTTTCATTGTATCAAAAAGCTTTGTTTGAATGTGTTTGACTTTCATCTGATTCAATTAGCTTCGTAGAATGCATTAGACTTTCGTTTGATTCAATTAGCTTTGTTTGAATGTGTTTGACTTTCATTTGATTAAATTTTTGTAGATTTCATTTTACTTTCATTTGATTCAATTAGCTTTTTTGAATGCATTTGACTTTCATTTGATTCAAAAAGCTTTGTTTGAATGTGTTTGACTTTCATTTGATTCAATTAGCTTTGTTTGATCGTGTTAAATTTTCTTTTGTTTCAATTAGCTTTGAAAAATGCATTTGACTTTCATTTGATTCAATTAGCTTTGTTGAATGAATTTGACTTTCATTTGATTCAAAAAGCTTTGATTGAATGTGTTTCACTTTCATTTGATTCAATTACCTTTGTAGAATGCATTTGAGTTTTTATTTGATTCAATTAGCTTTGTTAAAAGCATTTGACTTTCATTTGATTCAAAAAGCTTTCTTTGAATGTGTTTGACTCTCATTTGTTCAATTATTTAGAATGCATTTGACTTTCATTTGATTCAATTAATGCATTTGACTTTCATTTGATTCAATTAGCTTTGTAGAATGCATTTGACTTCATTTGATTCAATTAGCTTTGTTGCATGCATTGACTTTCATTTGTTTAAAAAAACTTTGTTTGAATGTGTTTGACTTTCATTTGATTCAATTAGCTTTGTAGAATGCATTAGACTTTCATTTGATTCAAAGCTTTTTAAATGTGTTTGATTCAATTTTTGTAGATTGACTTTCATTTGATTCAATTAGCTTTGTAGAATGCATTTGATTCAGCTGTGTTGAGATTGCATTTGATTTCATTTGATTCAATTATTTAATGCATTTGACTTTCATTTGATTCAAAAAGCTTTGTTTGAATGTGTTTGACTTTCATTTGATTCATTAGCTTTGTAGAATGCATTTGACTTTTATTTGATTCAATTAGCTTTGTTGAAAGCATTTGACTTCATTTGATTCAATTAGCTTATTTGAATGCATTTGAATTTCATTTGATTCAAAAAGCTATGTTTGAATGTGTTTTGACTTTCATTTGATTCAATTAGCCTTTTAGAATGCATTTGAATTTCATTTGATTCAATTAGCTTTGTTGAATGCATTTGACTTTCATTTGATTAAAAAGCTTTGTTTGAATGTGTTTGACTTTCATTTGATTCAATTAGCTTTGTAGAATGCATTTGACTTTCATTTGATTCAATTAGCTTTGTTGCATGCATTTGAATTTCATTTGTTTAAAAAAAACTTTGTTTGAATGTGTTTGACTTTCATTTGATTCAATTAGCTTTGTAAAATGCATTTGACTTTCATTTGATTCAATTAGCTTTGTTGCATGCATTTGACTTTCATTTGTTTAAAAAACTTTGTTTGAATGTGTTTGACTTTCATTTGATTCAATTAGCTTTTTAGAATGCATTAGACTTTCATTTGATTCAATTAGCTTTGTTTGAATGTGTTTGACTTTCATTTAATTCAATTTTTGTAGATTGCATTTGACTTTCATTTGATTCAATTATTGAATGCATTTGACTTTCATTTGATTCATTAGCTTTGTTGAATGCATTTGACTTTCATTTGATTCAAAAAGCTTGTTGAATGTGTTCACTTTCATTTGATTCATTAGCTTTGTAGAATGCATTTGACTTTTTTTGATTCAATTAGCTTTTGAATGCATTTGACTTTTATTTATTCAAAAAGCTTTGTTTGAATGTGTTTGACTTTCATTTGATTCAATTAGCTTTGTTGAATGCATTTGACTTTCATTTGTTTTTTTTGAATGTGTTTGACTTTCATTTGATTCAATTAGCTTTGTAGAATGCATTGACTTTCATTTGATTTAATTAGCTTTGTTGATGCATTTGACTTTCATTTGTTTAAAAAAACTTTGTTTGAATGTGTTTGACTTTCATTTGATTCAATTAGCTTTGTAGAATGCATTAGACTTTCATTTGATTCAATTAGCTTTGTTTAAATGTGTTTGACTTTCATTTAATTCAATTTTTGTAGATTGCATTTGACTTTCATTTGATTCAATTAGCTTTTTTAATTCATTTGACTTTCATTTGATTCAAAAAGCTTTGTTGAATGTGTTTCACTTTCATTTGATTCAGTTAGCTTTGTAGAATGCATTTGACTTTTATTTGATTCAATTAGCTTTGTAGAATGTGTTTGACTTTCATTTGATTCAATTTGCTTTTTGAATGCATTTGAATTTCATTTGATTCAAAAAGCTATGTTTGAATGTGTTTGACTTTCATTTGATTCAATTAGCCTTTTAGAATGCATTTGAATTTCATTTGATTCAATTAGCTTTGTTGAATGCATTTGACTTTCATTTGATTAAAAAAGCTTTGTTTGAATGTGTTTGACTTTCATTTGATTCAATTAGCTTTGTAGAATGCATTTGACTTTCATTTGATTCAATTAGCTTTTTGCATGCATTTGACTTTCATTTGTTTAAAAAAACTTTGTTTGAATGTGTTTGACTTTCATTTGATTCAATTAGCTTTGTAGAATGCATTTGACTTTCATTTGATTCAATTAGCTTTGTTGAATGCATTTGACTTTCATTTGTTAAAAAAGCTTTGTTTGAATGTGTTTGACTTTCATTTGATTCAATTAGCTTTTTGAATGCATTTGAATTTCATTTGATTCAAAAAGCTTTGTTTGAATGTGTTTCACTTTCATTTGATTCATTAGCTTTGTAGAATGCATTTGAGTTTTATTTGATTCAATTAGCTTTGTTGAATGCATTTGACTTTCATTTATTCAAAAAGCTTTTTTGAATGTGTTTGACTTTCATTTGATTCAATTAGCTTTGTAGAATGCATTTGACTATTATTTGATTCAATTAGCTTTTAGAATGCATTTGACTTGTATTTGATTCAATTAGCTTTGTAGAATGCATTTACTTTCAATCAAAAAGCTTTGTTTGAATGTGTTTGACTTTCATTGATTCAATTAGCTTCGTAGAATGCATTAGACTTTCGTTTGATTCAATTAGCTTTGTTTGAATGTGTTTGACTTTCATTTGATTAAATTTTTTGTAGATTTCATTTTACTTTCATTTGATTCAATTAGCTTTTTTGAATGCATTTGACTTTCATTTGATTCAAAAAGCTTTGTTTGAATGTGTTTGACTTTCATTTGATTCAATTAGCTTTGTTTGATCGTGTTAAATTTTCTTTTGTTTCAATTAGCTTTGAAAATGCATTTGACTTTCATTTGATTCAATTAGCTTTGTTAAATGAATTTGACTTTCATTTGATTCAAAAAGCTTTGATTGAATGTGTTTTTCATTTGATTCAATTACCTTTGTAGAATGCATTTGAGTTTTATTTGATTCAATTAGCTTTGTTAAAGCATTTGACTTTCATTTGATTCAAAAAGCTTTCTTTGAATGTGTTTGACTCCATTTGATTTGTTCAATTAGCTTTGTTGAATGCATTTGACTTTCATTTGATTCAATTAGCTTTGTGAATGCATTTGACTTTCATTTGATTCAATTAGCTTTGTTTTGTTTGTTTAAAAAACTTTGTTTGAATGTGTTTGACTTTCATTTGATTCAATTAGCTTTGTAGAATGCATTAGACTTTCATTTGATTCAATTAGCTTTGTTTAAATGTGTTTGACTTTCATTTAATTCAATTTTTGTAGCATTCGACTTTCATTTGATTCAATTAGCATGCATTGATTTTCATTTGATTCAATTAGCTTTGTTTAAATGTTTGACTTTCATTTAATTCATTTTGACTTTCATTTGATTCAATTATTAATGCATTTGACTTTCATTTGATTCAAAAAGCTTTGTTTGAATGTGTTTCACTTTCATTTGATTCAGTTAGCTTTGTAGAATGCATTTGACTTTATTTGATTCAATTAGCTTTGTTGAAAGCATTTGACTTTCATTTGATTCAATTAGCTTATTTGAATGCATTTGAATTTCATTTGATTCAAAAAGCTATGTTTGAATGTTTTCACTTTCATTTGATTCAATTAGCCTTTTAGAATGCAATTGAATTTCATTTGATTCAATTAGCTTTTTGAATGCATTTGACTTTCATTTGATTAAAAAAGCTTTGTTTGAATGTGTTTGACTTTCATTTGATTCAATTAGCTTTGTAGAATGCATTTGACTTTCATTTGATTCAATTAGCTTGCATGCATTTGAATTTCATTTGTTTAAAAAAACTTTGTTTGAATGTGTTTGACTTTCATTTGATTCAATTAGCTTTGTAAAATGCATTTGACTTTCATTTGATTCAATTAGCTTTGTTGCATGCATTTGACTTTCATTTGTTTAAAAAACTTTGTTTGAATGTTTTGACTTTCATTTGATTCAATTAGCTTTTTGAATGCATTAGACTTTCATTTGATTCAATTAGTTTGAATGTGTTTGATTCTGCATTTGACTTTCATTTGATTCAATTAGCTTTGTTGAATGCATTTGATTCAATTAGCTTTGTTGAATGCATTTGACTTTCATTTGATTCAAAAAGCTTTGTTTGAATGTGTTTCACTTTCATTTGATTCAGTTAGCTTTGTAGAATGCATTTGACTTTTATTTGATTCAATTAGCTTTGTTGAATGCATTGACTTTTATTTATTCAAAAAGCTTTTTTGAATGTGTTTGACTTTCATTTGATTCAATTAGCTTATTTGAATGCATTTGAATTTCATTTGATTCAAAAAGCTTTGAATTGTTTCACTTTCATTTGATTCAATTAGCCTTTTGAATTTGAATTTCATTTGCTTTGTTGAATTTGACTTTCATTTGATTAAAAAAGCTTTGTTTGAATGTGTTTGACTTTCATTTGATTCAATTAGCTTTGTAGAATGCATTTGACTTTCATTTGATTCAATTAGCTTTTTGCATGCATTTGAATTTCATTTGTTTAAAAAAACTTTGTTTGAATGTGTTTGACTTTCATTTGATTCAATTAGCTTTGTTGCATGCATTTTTCATTTGTTTAAAAAAACTTTGTTTGAATGTGTTTGACTTTCATTTGATTCAATTAGCTTTGTAGAATGCATTAGACTTTCATTTGATTCAATTAGCTTTGTTTGAATGTGTTTGACTTTCATTTAATTCAATTTTTGTTGATTAAATTGACTTTCATTTGATTCAATTAGCTTTGTAGAATGCATTGATTTTCATTTGATTCAATTAGCTTTGTTTGTTTGACTTTCATTTAATTCAATTTTTTTGATTGCATTTGACTTTCATTTGATTCAATTAATTCATTTGACTTTCATTTGACTCAAAAAGCTTTGTTTGAATGTGTTTCACTTTCATTTGATTCAGTTAGCTTTTGTAGAATGCATTTGACTTTTATTTGATTCAATTAGCTTTGTAGAATGTGTTTTGACTTTCATTTGTTTAAAAAAACTTTGTTTGAATGTGTTTGACTTTCATTTGATTCAATTAGCTTTGTAGAATGCATTAGACTTTCATTTGATTCAATTAGCTTTGTTTAAATGTGTTTGACTTTCATTTTATTCAATTTTTGTAGTTGACTTTCATTTGATTCAATTAGCTTTGTAGAATGCATTGATTTTCATTTGATTCAATTAGCTTTGTTTAAATGTGTTTGACTTTCATTTAATTCAATTTTTGTAGATTGCATTTGACTTTCATTTGATTCAATTAGCTTGATGCATTTGACTTTCATTTGATTCAAAAAGCTTTGTTTGAATGTGTTTCACTTTCATTTGATTCATTAGCTTTGTAGAATGCATTTCATTTGATTCAATTAGCTTTGTTGCATGCATTGACTTTCATTTGTTTAAAAAAACTTTGTTTGAATGTGTTTGACTTTCATTTGATTCAATTAGCTTTGTAGAATGCATTAGACTTTCATTTGATTCAATTAGCTTTGTTTATGTGTTTGACTTTCAATTCAATTTTTGACTTTCATTTGATTCAATTAGCTTGTAGAATGCTTTCATTTGATTCAATTTTGTTTAAATTTGACTTTCATTTAATTCAATTTTTGTAGATTGCATTTGACTTTCATTTGATTCAATTAGCTTGGTTTAATGCATTTGACTTTCATTTGATTCAAAAAGCTTTGTTTGAATGTGTTTCACTTTCATTTGATTCAGTTAGCTTTGTAGAATGCATTTGACTTTTATTTGATTCAATTAGCTTTGTTGAAAGCATTTGACTTTCATTTGATTCAATTAGCTTATTTGAATGCATTTGAATTTCATTTGATTCAAAAAGCTATGTTTGAATGTGTTTGACTTTCATTTGATTCAATTAGCCTTTTAGAATGCAATTGAATTTCATTTGATTCAATTAGCTTTGTTGAATGCATTTGACTTTCATTTGATTAAAAAAGCTTTGTTTGAATGTGTTTGACTTTCATTTGATTCAATTAGCTTTGTAGAATGCATTTGACTTTCATTTGATTCAATTAGCTTTGTTGCATGCATTTGAATTTCATTTGTTTAAAAAACTTTGTTTGAATGTGTTTGACTTTCATTTGATTCAATTGCTTTTAAAATGCATTTGACTTTCATTTGATTCAATTAGCTTTGTTGCATGCATTTGACTTTCATTTGTTTAAAAAACTTTGTTTGAATGTGTTTGACTTTCATTTGATTCAATTAGCTTTTAGAATGCATTAGACTTTCATTTGATTCAATTAGCTTTGTTTGAATGTGTTTGACTTTCATTTAATTCAATTTTTGTAAATTGCATTTGACTTTCATTTGATTCAGTTAGCTTTGTAGAATGCATTTGACTTTTATTTGATTCAATTAGCTTTGTTGAATGTTGACTTTTATTTATATTCAAAAAGCTTTGTTTGAATGTGTTTGACTTTCATTTGATTCAATTAGCTTTGTTGAATGCATTTGACTTTCATTTGTTTAAAAAAACTTTGTTTGAATGTGTTTGACTTTCATTTGATTCAATTAGCTTTGTAGAATGCATTGACTTTCATTTGATTCAATTAGCTTTGTTGCATGCATTTGACTTTCATTTGTTTAAAAAACTTTGTTTGAATGTTTTGACTTTCATTTGATTCAATTAGCTTTGTAGAATGCATTAGACTTTCATTTGATTCAATTAGCTTTGAATGTGTTTGACTTTCATTTAATTCAATTTTTGTAGATTGCATTTGACTTTCATTTGATTCAATTAGCTTGTTTAATTCATTTGACTTTCATTTGATTCAAAAAGCTTTGTTTGAATGTGTTTCACTTTCATTTGATTCAGTTAGCTTTGTAGAATGCATTTGACTTTTATTTGATTCAATTAGCTTTGTAGAATGTGTTTGACTTTCATTTGATTCAATTTGCTTATTTGAATGCATTTGAATTTCATTTGATTCAAAAAGCTATGTTTGAATGTGTTTGACTTTCATTTGATTCAATTAGCCTTTTAGAATGCATTTGAATTTCATTTGATTCAATTAGCTTTGTTGAATGCATTTGACTTTCATTTGATTAAAAAAGCTTTGTTTGAATGTGTTTGACTTTCATTTGATTCAATTAGCTTTGTAGAATGCATTTGACTTTCATTTGATTCAAAGCTTTGTTGCATGCATTTGACTTTCATTTGTTTAAAAAACTTTTTGAATGTGTTTGACTTTCATTTGATTCAATTAGCTTTTAGAATGCATTTGACTTTCATTTGATTCAATTAGCTTTGTTGCATGCATTTGACTTTCATTTGTTTAAAAAAACTTTGTTTGAATGTGTTTGACTTTCATTTGATTCAATTAGCTTTGTAGAATGCATTAGACTTTCATTTGATTCAATTAGCTTTGTTGAATGTGTTTGACTTTCATTTATTCTGTTTGACTTTCATTTGATTCAATTAGCTTTGTTGAATGCATTTGACTTTTTTGATTCAAAAAGCTTTGTTGAATGTGTTTCACTTTCATTTGATTCAGTTAGCTTTGTAGAATGCATTTGAGTTTTATTTGATTCAATTAGCTTTGTTGAATGCATTTGACTTTCATTTATATCAAAAAGCTTTTTTGAATGTGTTTGACTTTCATTTGATTCAATTAGCTTTGTAGAATGCATTTGACTTTTATTTGATTCAATTAGCTTTGTAGAATGCATTTGACTTTATTTGATTTAATTAGCTTTGTAGAATGCATTTATCTTTCATTGGTATCAAAAAGCTTTGTTTGAATGTGTTTGACTTCATCTGATTCAATTAGCTTCGTGAATGCATTAGACTTTCGTTTGATTCAATTAGCTTTGTTTGAATGTGTTTGACTTTCATTTGATTCAATTTTTTAGAATGCATTTGAATTTCATTTGATTCAATTAGCTTTGTTGAATGCATTTGACTTTCATTTGATTAAAAAACTTTGTTTGAATGTGTTTGACTTTCATTTGATTCAATTAGCTTTATTTGATCGTGTTAAATTTTCTTTTGTTTCAATTAGCTTTGAAAATGCATTTGACTTTCATTTGATTCAATTAGCTTTGTTGAATGAATTTGAATTTCATTTGATTCAAAAAGCTTTGATTGAATGTGTTTCACTTTCATTTGATTCAATTACCTTTGTAGAATGCATTTGAGTTTTATTTGATTCAATTAGCTTTGTGAAAGCATTTGACTTTCATTTGATTCAAAAAGCTTTCTTTGAATGTGTTTGTTGTTCAATTAGCTGCATTTGACTTTCATTTGATTCAAATGCATTTGACTTTCATTTGATTCAATTAGCTTTGTAGAATGCATTTGACTTTCATTTGATTCAATTAGCTTTGTTGCATGCATTTGACTTTCATTTGTTTTAAAAAAACTTTGTTTGAATGTGTTTGACTTTCATTTGATTCAATTAGCTTTGTAGAATGCATTAGACTTTCATTTGATTCAATTAGCTTTGTTTAAATGTGTTTGACTTTCATTTAATTCAATTTTTGTAGATTTTCGACTTTCATTTGATTCAATTAGCTTTGTAGAATGCATTGATTTTCATTTGATTCAATTAGCTTTGTTTTGTTTGACTTTCATTTAATTCAATTTTTGTAGATTGCATTTGACTTTCATTTGATTCAATTAGCTTGGTTTAATGCATTTGACTTTCATTTGATTCAAAAAGCTTTGTTTGAATGTGTTTCATTTCATTTGATTCAGTTAGCTTTGTAGAATGCATTTGACTTTTATTTGATTCAATTAGCTTTGTTGAAAGCATTTGACTTTCATTTGATTCAATTAGCTTATTTGAATGCATTTGAATTTCATTTGATTCAAAAAGCTATGTTTGAATGTGTTTCACTTTCATTTGATTCAATTAGCCTTTTAGAATGCAATTGAATTTCATTTGATTCAATTAGCTTTGTTGAATGCATTTGACTTTCATTTGATTAAAAAAGCTTTGTTTGAATGTGTTTGACTTTCATTTGATTCAATTAGCTTTGTAGAATGCATTTGACTTTCATTTGATTCAATTAGCTTTGTTGCATGCATTTGAATTTCATTTGTTTAAAAAACTTTGTTTGAATGTGTTTGACTTTCATTTGATTCAATTAGCTTTGAATGCATTTGACTTTCATTTGATTCAATTAGCTTTGTTGATGCATTTGACTTTCATTTGCTTTTTCATTTGATTCAATTAGCAATGCATTGACTTTCATTTGATTCAATTAGCTTTGAATGTGTTTGACTTTCATTTAATTCAATTTTTGATTGCATTTGACTTTCATTTGATTCAGTTAGCTTTGTAGAATGCATTTGACTTTTATTTGATTCAATTAGCTTTGTTGAATGCATTTGACTTTTATTTATATCAAAAAGCTTTGTTTGAATGTGTTTGACTTTCATTTGATTCAATTAGCTTTGTTGAATGCATTTGACTTTCATTTGTTTAAAAAAACTTTGTTTGAATGTGTTTGACTTTCATTTGATTCAATTAGCTTTGTAGAATGCATTAGACTTTCATTTGATTCAATTAGCTTTGTTGCATGCATTTGACTTTCATTTGTTTAAAAAAACTTTGTTTGAATGTTTTGACTTTCATTTGATTCAATTAGCTTTGTAGAATGCATTAGACTTTCATTTGATTCAATTAGCTTTGTTTAAATGTGTTTGACTTTCATTTAATTCAATTTTTGTAGATTGCATTTGACTTTCATTTGATTCAATTAGCTTGTTTAATTCATTTGACTTTCATTTGATTCAAAAAGCTTTGTTTGAATGTGTTTCACTTTCATTTGATTCAGTTAGCTTTGTAGAATGCATTTGACTTTATTTGATTCAATTAGCTTTGTTAGAATTTGACTTTCATTTGATTCAATTTGCATTTGATTCAAAAAGCTATGTTTGAATGTGTTTGACTTTCATTTGATTCAATTAGCCTTTTAGAATGCATTTGAATTTCATTTGATTCAATTAGCTTTGTTGAATGCATTTGACTTTCATTTGATTAAAAAAGCTTTGTTTGAATGTGTTTGACTTTCATTTGATTCAATTAGCTTTGTAGAATGCATTTGACTTTCATTTGATTCAATTAGCTTTGTTGCATGCATTTGACTTTCATTTGTTTAAAAAACTTTGTTTGAATGTGTTTGACTTTCATTTGATTCAATTAGCTTTGTAGAATGCATTTGACTTTCATTTGATTCAATTAGCTTTGTTGCATGCATTTGACTTTCATTTGTTTAAAAAAACTTTGTTTGAATGTGTTTGACTTTCTTTTGATTCAATTAGCTTTGTAGAATGCATTAGACTTTCATTTGATTCAATTAGCTTTGTTTGAATGTGTTTGACTTTCTTTCATTCAATTTTTGTAGATTGCATTTGACTTTCATTTGATTCAATTAGCTTTGTTGAATGCATTTGACTTTCATTTGATTCAAAAAGCTTTGTGTGAATGTGTTTCACTTTCATTTGATTCAGTTAGCTTTGTAGAATGCATTTGAGTTTTATTTGATTCAATTAGCTTTGTTGAATGCATTTGACTTTCATTTATATCAAAAAGCTTTTTTCTGAATGTGTTTGACTTTCATTTGATTCAATTAGCTTTGTAGAATGCATTTGATTCAATTAGCTTTGTAGAATGCATTTGACTTTATTTGATTCAATTAGCTTTGTTAGAATGCATTTACTTTCATTGGTATCAAAAAGCTTTGTTTGAATGTGTTTGACTTTCATCTGATTCAATTAGCTTCGTAGAATGCATTAGACTTTCGTTTGATTCAATTAGCTTTGTTTGAATGTGTTTGACTTTCATTTGATTCAATTTTTTAGAATGCATTTGAATTTCATTTGATTCAATTAGCTTTTTTGAATGCATTTGACTTTCATTTGATTCAAAAAATTTGTTTGAATGTGTTTGACTTTCATTTGATTCAATTAGCTTTTTTGATCGTGTTAAATTTTCTTTTGTTTCAATTAGCTTTGAAAAATGCATTTGACTTTCATTTGATTCAATTAGCTTTGTTGAATGAATTTGAATTTCATTTGATTCAAAAAGCTTTGATTGAATGTGTTTCACTTTCATTTGATTCAATTACCTTTGTAGAATGCATTTGAGTTTTATTTGATTCAATTAGCTTTGTGAAAAGCATTTGACTTTCATTTGATTCAAAAAGCTTTCTTTGAATGTGTTTGACTTCATTTGTTCAATTAGCTTTGAATGCATTTGTTTGATTCCTTTTGCATTTGACTTTCATTTGATTCAATTAGCTTTGTAGAATGCATTTGACTTTCATTTGATTCAATTAGCTTTGTTGCATTTGACTTTCATTTGTTTAAAAAAACTTTGTTTGAATGTGTTTGACTTTCATTTGATTCAATTAGCTTTGTAGAATGCATTAGACTTTCATTTGATTCAATTAGCTTTGTTTAAATGTGTTTGACTTTCATTTATTCATTTGACTTTCATTTGATTCAATTAGCTTTGTAGAATGCATTGATTTTCATTTGATTCAATTAGCTTTGTTTAAATGTGTTTGACTTTCATTTAATTCAATTTGTAGATTGCATTTGACTTTCATTTGATTAATTAGCCATTTGACTTTCATTTGATTCAAAAAGCTTTGTTTGAATGTGTTTCACTTTCATTTGATTCTTAGCTTTGTAGAATGCATTTGACTTTATTTGATTCAATTAGCTTTGAATGTGTTTGACTTTCATTTGTGAATGTGTTTGACTTTCATTTGATTCAATTAGCTTTTTAGAATGCATTGACTTTCATTTGATTCAAAAATGTGTTTGCTTTGACTTTCATTTGATTCATGCTTTCATTTGATTCAATTAGCTTTGATTCATTGCATTTGACTTTCATTTGATTCAATTAGCTTTGTTTAATGCATTTGACTTTCATTGATTCAAAAAGCTTTGTTTGAATGTGTTTCACTTTCATTTGATTCATTAGCTTTGTAGAATGCATTTGACTTTCATTTGATTCAATTAGCTTTGTTGCATGCATTGACTTTCATTTGTTTAAAAAAACTTTGTTTGAATGTGTTTGACTTTCATTTGATTCAATTAGCTTTGTAGAATGCATTAGACTTTCATTTGATTCAATTAGCTTTGAATGTGTTTGACTTTCATTTAATTCAATTTTTGTAGATTGCATTTGACTTTCATTTGATTCAATTAGCTTTGTTGAATGCATTTGACTTTCATTTTATTCAATTAGCTTTGTTGAATGCATTTGACTTTCATTGATTCAAAAAGCTTTTTGTGTGAATGTGTTTCACTTTCATTTGATTCATTAGCTTTGTAGAATGCATTTGACTTTTATTTGATTCAATTAGCTTTGTTGAATGCATTTGACTTTTATTTATATCAAAAAGCTTTGTTTGAATGTGTTTGACTTTCATTTGATTCAATTAGCTTTGTTGAATGCATTTGACTTTCATTTGTTTAAAATTGTTTGAATGTGTTTGACTTTCATTTGATTCAATTAGCTTTGTAGAATGCATTAGACTTTCATTTGATTCAATTAGCTTTGTTGCATGCATTTGACTTTCATTTGTTTAAAAAACTTTGTTTGAATGTGTTTGACTTTCATTTGATTCAATTAGCTTTGTAGAATGCATTAGACTTTCATTTGATTCAATTAGCTTTGTTTAAATGTGTTTGACTTTCATTTAATTCAATTTTTGTAGATTGCATTTGACTTTCATTTGATTCAATTAGCTTGTTTAATGCATTTGACTTTCATTTGATTCAAAAAGCTTTGTTTGAATGTGTTTCACTTTCATTTGATTCAGTTAGCTTTGTAGAATGCATTTGACTTTTATTTGATTCAATTAGCTTTGTAGAATGTGTTTGACTTTCATTTGATTCAATTTGCTTATTTGAATGCATTTGAATTTCATTTGATTCAAAAAGCTATGTTTGAATGTGTTTGACTTTCATTTGATTCAATTAGCCTTTTAGAATGCATTTGAATTTCATTTGATTCAATTAGCTTTGTTGAATGCATTTGACTTTCATTTGATTTTTGTTTGAATGTGTTTGACTTTCATTTGATTCAATTAGCTTTGTAGAATGCATTTGACTTTCATTTGATTCAATTAGCTTTGTTGCATGCATTTGACTTTCATTTGTTTAAAAAAACTTTGTTTGAATGTGTTTGACTTTCATTTGATTCAATTAGCATGCATTTGTTTGATTCAATTAGCTTTGTAGAATGCATTTGACTTTATTTGATTCAATTAGCTTTGTAGAATGCATTTTACTTTCATTTATCAAAAAGCTTTGTTTGAATGTGTTTGACTTTCATTGATTCAATTAGCTTCGTAGAATGCATTAGACTTTCGTTTGATTCAATTAGCTTTTGTTGAATGTGTTTGACTTTCATTTGATTCAATTTTTTAGAATGCATTTGAATTTCATTTGATTCAATTAGCTTTGTTGAATGCATTTGACTTTCATTTGATTCAAAAACTTTGTTTGAATGTGTTTGACTTTCATTTGATTCAATTAGCTTTTTTGATCTTTTGTTCAATTAGCTTTTTGACTTTCATTTGATTCAATTAGCTTTGTTGAATGAATTTGAATTTCATTTGATTCAAAAAGCTTTGATTGAATGTGTTTCACTTTCATTTGATTCAATTACCTTTGTAGAATGCATTTGAGTTTTATTTGATTCAATTAGCTTTGTTGAAAAGCATTTGACTTTCATTTGATTCAAAAAGCTTTCTTTGAATGTGTTTGTTTGTTCTAGGTTTGACTTTTTGATTCAATTAGCTTTGTTGCATTTGACTTTCATTTGATTCAATTAGCTTTGTGAATGCATTTGACTTTCATTTGATTCAATTAGCTTTTGTTGATTTGACTTTCATTTGTTTAAAAAAACTTTGTTTGAATGTGTTTGACTTTCATTTGATTCAATTAGCTTTGTAGAATGCATTAGACTTTCATTTGATTCAATTAGCTTTGTTTAATTTGAATTCATTTTGACTTTCATTTGATTCAATTAGCTTTGTAGAATGCTTTCATTTGATTCAATTAGCTTTGTTTAAATGTGTTTGACTTTCATTTTTCAATTTTTGTTGCATTTGACTTTCATTTGATTCAATTAGCTTTGTTTAATGCATTTGACTTTCATTTGATTCAAAAAGCTTTGTTTGAATGTGTTTGACTTTCATTTGATTCATTAGCTTTGTAGAATGCATTTGACTTTTATTTGATTCAATTAGCTTTGTTTGAAGTTTGACTTTCATTTGATTCAATTAGCTTATTTGAATGCATTTGAATTTCATTTGATTCAAAAAGCTATGTTTGAATGTGTTTGACTTTCATTTGATTCAATTAGCCTTTTAGAATGCAATTGAATTTCATTTGATTCAATTAGCTTTGTTGAATGCATTTGACTTTCATTTGATTAAAAAAGCTTTGTTTGAATGTGTTTGACTTTCATTTGATTCAATTAGCTTTGTAGAATGCATTTGACTTTCATTTGATTCAATTAGCTGCATGCATTTGACTTTCATTTGTTTAAAAAAACTTTGTTTGAATGTGTTTGACTTTCATTTGATTCAATTAGCTTTGTAGAATGCATTTGACTTTCATTTGATTCAATTAGCTTTTTTGCATGCATTTGACTTTCAAAACTTTGTTTGAATGTTTGACTTTCATTTGATTCAATTAGCTTTTTAGAATGCATTAGACTTTCATTTGATTCAATTATTGAATGTGTTTGTTCATTTGACTTTCATTTGATTCAATTAGCTTTGTTGAATGCATTTGACTTTCTCAATTAGCTTTGTTGAATGCATTTGACTTTCATTTGATTCAAAAAGCTTTGTTGAATGTGTTTCACTTTCATTTGATTCAGTTAGCTTTGTAGAATGCATTTGACTTTTATTTGATTCAATTAGCTTTGTTGAATGCATTTGACTTTCATTTATATCAAAAAGCTTTTTCTGAATGTGTTTGACTTTCATTTGATTCAATTAGCTTTGTAGAATGCATTTGACTATTATTTGATTCAATTAGCTTTGTAGAATGCATTTGACTTTTATTTGATTCAATTAGCTTTGTAGAATGCATTTAACTTTCATTTGTATCAAAAAGCTTTGTTTGAATGTGTTTGACTTTCATCTGATTCAATTAGCTTCGTAGAATGCATTAGACTTTCGTTTGATTCAATTAGCTTTGTTTGAATGTGTTTGACTTTCATTTGATTAAATTTTTGTAGACTTTCATTTGATTCAATTAGCTTTTTTGAATGCATTTGACTTTCATTTGATTCAAAAAGCTTTGTTTGAATGTGTTTGACTTTCATTTGATTCAATTAGCTTTGTTTGATCGTGTTAAATTTTCTTTTGTTTCAATTAGCTTTGAAAAATGCATTTGACTTTCATTTGATTCAATTAGCTTTGTTGAATGAATTTGACTTTCATTTGATTCAAAAAGCTTTGATTGAATGTGTTTCACTTTCATTTGATTCAATTACCTTTGTAGAATGCATTTGAGTTTTATTTGATTCAATTAGCTTTGTTAAAAGCATTTGACTTTCATTTGATTCAAAAAGCTTTCTTTGAATGTGTTTGACTCTCATTTGTTCAATTAGCTTTTAGAATGCATTTGACTTTCATTTGATTCAATTAGCTTTGTTGCATGCATTTGACTTTGATTTGTTTCAAAAAACTTTGTTTGAATGTGTTTGACTTTCATTTGATTCAATTAGCTTTGTAGAATGCATTGACTTTCATTTGATTCAATTAGCTTTGTTGAATGCATTTGACTTTTCATTTGACTTTGTTTGAATGTGTTTGACTTTCATTTGATTCAATTAGCTTATTTGAATGCATTTGAATTTCATTTGATTCAAAAAGCTTTGTTTGAATGTGTTTGACTTTCATTTGATTCAATTAGCCTTTTTAATGCATTTGAATTTCATTTGATTCAATTAGCTTTGTTGAATGACTTTCATTTGATTAAAAAAGCTTTGTTTGAATGTGTTTGACTTTCATTTGATTCAATTAGCTTTGTAGAATGCATTTGACTTTCATTTGATTCATTATTGAATGCATTTGACTTTCATTTGAGAATGCATTTGACTTTCATTTGATTCAATTAGCTTTGTTGCATGCATTTGACTTTCATTTGTTTAAAAAAACTTTGTTTGAATGTGTTTGACTTTCATTTGATTCAATTAGCTTTGTAGAATGCATTAGACTTTCATTTGATTCAATTAGCTTTGTTTGAATGTGTTTGACTTTCATTTAATTCAATTTTTGTAGATTGCATTTGACTTTCATTTGATTTAATTAGCTTTGTTGAATGCATTTGACTTTCATTAATTCAAAAAGCTTTTGTGAATGTGTTTCACTTTCATTTGATTCAGTTAGCTTTGTAGAATGCATTTGACTTTTATTTGATTTAATTAGCTTTGTTGAATGTATTTGACTTTCATTTATATCAAAAAGCTTTTTCTGAATGTGTTTGACTTTCATTTGATTCAATTAGCTTTGTAGAATGCATTTGACTTTATTTGATTCAATTAGCTTTGTTTGACTTTTATTTGATTCAATTAGCTTTTGAATGCATTTAACTTTCTTTGTATCAAAAGCTTTGTTTTGAATGTGTTTGTCTTTCATTGATTCAATTAGCTTGTAGAATGCATTAGACTTTCATTTGATTCAATTAGCAATGTGTTTGACTTTCATTTAATTCAATTTTGTAGATTGTTGACTTTCATTTGATTCAATTAGCTTTGTAGAATGCTTTGATTTCATTTGATTCAATTAGCTTTGTTTAAATGTTTGACTTTCATTTATTCTTTGTAGAATGCATTTGACTTTCATTTGATTCAATTAGCTTTGTTGCATGCATTTGACTTTCATTTGTTTAAAAAAACTTTGTTTGAATGTGTTTGACTTTCATTTGATTCAATTAGCTTTGAGAATGCATTTGACTTTCATTTGATTCAATAGCTTTGTTGCATGCATTTGACTTTCATTTGTTTAAAAAAACTTTGTTTTAATGTGTTTGACTTTCATTTGATTCAATTAGCTTTTAGAATGCATTAGACTTTCATTTGATTCAATTAGCTTTGTTTGAATGTGTTTGACTTTCATTTAATTCAATTTTTGTAGATTGCATTTGACTTTCATTTGATTCAATTAGCTTTGTTGAATGCATTTGACTTTTATTTTATTCAATTAGCTTTGTTGAATGCATTTGACTTTCATTTGATTCAAAAAGCTTTGTTGAATGTGTTTCACTTTCATTTGATTCAGCTTTGTAAATGCATTTGACTTTTTTGATTCAATTAGCTTTGTTGAATGCATTTGACTTTTTTGATTCAAAAAAATGTGTTTGACTTTCATTTGATTCAATTAGCTTTGTAGAATGCATTTGACTTTATTTGATTCAATTAGCTTTGTAGAATGCATTTGACTTTTATTTGATTCAATTAGCTTTGTAGAATGCATTTAACTTTCATTGTATCAAAAAGCTTTGTTTGAATGTGTTTGACTTTCATCTGATTCAATTAGCTTCGTAGAATGCATTAGACTTTCGTTTGATTCAATTAGCTTTGTTTGAATGTGTTTGACTTTCATTTGATTAAATTTTTGTAGATTTACTTTCATTTGATTCAATTAGCTTTTTTGAATGCATTTGACTTTCATTTGATTCAAAAAGCTTTGTTTGAATGTGTTTGACTTTCATTTGATTCAATTAGCTTTGTTTTTGTTTGTTTCAATTAGCTTTGACTTTCATTTGATTCAATTAGTTTTGTTGCATGCATTTGACTTTCATTTGTTTAAAAAAACTTTGTTTGAATGTGTTTGACTTTCATTGATTCAATTAGCTTTGTAGAATGCATTAGACTTTCATTTGATTCAATTAGCTTTGTTTAATGTGTTTGACTTTCATTTAATTCAATTTTTGGATTGCATTCGACTTTCATTTGATTCAATTAGCTTTGTAGAATGCATTAGATTTTCATTTGATTCAATTAGCTTTGTTTAAATGTGTTTGACTTTCATTTAATTCAATTTTTGTAGATTGCATTTGACTTTCATTTGATTCAATTAGCTTTGTTTAATGCATTTGACTTTCATTTGATTCAAAAAGCTTTGTTTGAATGTGTTTCACTTTCATTTGATTCAGTTAGCTTTGTTAGAATGCATTTGACTTTTATTGATTCAATTAGCTTTGTTGAAAGCATTTGACTTTCATTTGATTCAATTAGCTTATTTGAATGCATTTGAATTTCATTTGATTCAAAAAGCTATGTTTGAATGTGTTTCACTTTCATTTGATTCAATTAGCCTTTTAGATTGCATTTGAATTTTATTTGATTCAATTAGCTTTGTTGAATGCATTTGACTTTCATTTGATTAAAAAAGCTTTGTTTGAATGTGTTTGACTTTCATTTGATTCAATTAGCTTTGTAGAATGCATTTGACTTTCATTTGATTCAATTAGCTTTGTTGCATGCATTTGACTTCATTTGTTTAAAAAACTTTGTTTGAATGTGTTTGACTTTTTGATTCAATTAGTTTTGTAGAATGCATTTGACTTTCATTTGATTCAATTAGTTTTGTTGCATGCATTTGACTTTCATTTGTTTTTTTTGAATGTTTGACTTTCATTCAAAAGCTTTGTTTGAATGTGTTTGACTTTCATTTGATTCAATTAGCTTTGTAATGGACTTTCATTTGATTCTTTCTTTCATTTGATTCATTAGCTTTGTAGAATGCATTTGACTTTTTTTGATTCAATTAGCTTTGTTGAAATTTGACTTTCATTGATTCAATTAGCTTATTTGAATGCATTTGAATTTCATTTGATTCAAAAGCTATGTTTGAATGTGTTTGACTTTCATTTGATTCAATTAGCCTTTTAGAATGCATTTGAATTTCATTTGATTCAATTAGCTTTTGAATGCATTTAACTTTCATTTGATTAAAAAAGCTTTGTTTGAATGTGTTTGACTTTCATTTGATTCAATTAGCTTTTGTAGAATGCATTTGACTTTCATTTGATTCAATTAGCTTTGTTGCATGCATTTGACTTTCATTTGAAAAACTTTGTTTGAATGTGTTTGACTTTCATTTGATTCAATTAGCTTTGTTGAATGCATTTGACTTTCATTTGATTCAATTAGCTTTGTTGCATGCATTTGACTTTCATTTGTTTAAAAAAACTTTGTTTGAATGTGTTTGACTTTCATTTGATTCAATTAGCTTTGTAGAATGCATTAGACTTCATTTGATTAATTAGCTTTGTTTGAATGTGTTTGACTTTCATTTAATTCAATTTTTGTAGATTGCATTTGACTTCATTTGATTCAATTAGCTTTGTTGAATGCATTTGACTTTCATTTGATTCAAAAAGCTTTGTGTGAATGTGTTTCACTTTCATTTGATTCAGTTAGCTTTGTAGAATGATTTGACTTTTATTTGATTCAATTAGCTTTGTTGAATGCATTTGACTTTCATTTATATCAAAAAGCTTTTTCTGAATGTGTTTGACTTTCATTTGATTCAATTAGCTTTGTAGAATGCATTTGACTATTATTTGATTCAATTAGCTTTGTAGATGCATTGATTGATTCAATTAGCTTTGTAGAATGCATTTAACTTTCATTTGTATCAAAAAGCTTTGTTTGAATGTGTTTGACTTTCATCTGATTCAATTAGCTTCGTAGAATGCATTAGACTTTTGTTTGATTCAATTAACTTTGTTTGAATGTGTTTGACTTTCATTTGATTAAATTTTTGTCGATTTCATTTTACTTTATTTGATTCAATTAGCTTTTTTGAATGCATTTGACTTTCATTTGATTCAAAAAGCTTTGTTTGAATGTGTTTGACTTTTTTGATTCAATTAGCTTGTAGAATGCATTAGACTTTATTTGATTCAATTAGCTTTGTTTAAATGTGTTTGACTTTCATTTAATTCAATTTTTGTAGATTGCATTTGACTTTCATTTGATTCAATTAGCTTGGTTTAATGCATTTGACTTTCATTTGATTCAAAAAGCTTGTTTGAATGTGTTTGACTTTCATTTGATTCAATTAGCTTTGTTTGATCGTGTTAAATTTCTTTTGTTTCAATTAGCTTTGAAAAAATGCATTTGACTTTCATTTGATTCAATTAGCTTTGTTGAATGAATTTGACTTTCATTTGATTCAAAAGCTTTGATTGAATGTGTTTCACTTTCATTTGGTTCAATTACCTTTGTAGAATGCATTTGAGTTTTATTTGATTCAATTAGCTTTGTTAAAAGCATTTGACTTTCATTTGATTCAAAAAGCTTTCTTTGAATGTGTTTAACTCTCATTTGTTCAATTAGCTTTTTAGAATGCATTTGACTTTCATTTGATTCAATTAGCTTTTGTTGCATGCATTTGACTTTGATTTTTCAAAAAAACTTTGTTTGAATGTTGACTTTCATTTGATTCAATTAGCTTTGTAGAATGCATTAGACTTTCATTTGATTCAATTAGCTTTGTTGAATGCATTTGACTTTCATTTGTTGTTTGAATGTGTTTAACTTTCATTTGATTCAATTAGCTTATTTGAATGCATTTGAATTTCATTTGATTCAAAAAGCTATGTTTGAATGTGTTTGACTTTCATTTGATTCAATTAGCCTTTTAGAATGCATTTGAATTTCATTTGATTCAATTAGCTTTGTTGAATGCATTTGACTTTCATTTGATTAAAAAAGCTTTGTTTGAATGTGTTTGACTTTCATTTAATTCAATTAGCTTTGTAGAATGCATTTGACTTTCATTTGATTCAATTAGCTTTGTTGAATGCATTTGACTTTCATTTGTTTAAAAAAACTTTGTTTGAATGTGTTTGACTTTCTTTTGATTCAATTAGCTTTGTAGAATGCATTTGACTTTCATTTATTCAATTAGCTTTGTTGCATGCATTTGACTTTCATTTGTTTAAAAAACTTTGTTTGAATGTGTTTGACTTTCATTTGATTCAATTAGCTTTGTAGAATGCATTAGACTTTCATTTGATTCAATTAGCTTTGTTTGAATGTGTTTGACTTTCATTTAATTCAATTTTTGTGGATTGCATTTGACTTTCATTTGATTCAATTAGCTTTGTTGAATGCATTTGACTTTCATTAATTCAAAAAGCTTTGTGTGAATGTGTTTCACTTTCATTTGATTCAGTTAGCTTTGTAGAATGCATTTGACTTTTATTTGATTCAATTAGCTTTGTTGAATGCATTTGACTTTCATTTATATCAAAAAGCTTTTTCTGAATGTGTTTGACTTTCATTTGATTCAATTAGCTTTGTAGAATGCATTTGACTATTATTTGATTCAATTAGCTTTGTAGAATGCATTTGACTTTTATTTGATTCATTAGCTTTGTAGAATGCATTTAACTTTTTGTTCAAAAATGTTTGAATGTGTTGACTTTCATTTGATTCAATTAGCTTCGTAGAATGCATTAGACTTTTGTTTGATTCAATTAGCTTTGTTTGAATGTGTTTGACTTTCATTGATTAAATTTTTTTAGATTTCATTTTACTTTCATTTGATTCAATTAGCTTTTTTGAATGCATTTGACTTTCATTTGATTTAAAAGCTTTGTTTGAATGTGTTTGACTTTCATTTGATTCAATTAGCTTTGTTTGATCGTGTTAAATTTCTTTTGTTTCAATTGCTTTGAAAAATGCATTTGACTTTCATTTGATTCAATTAGCTTTGTTGAATGAATTTGACTTTCATTTGATTCAAAAGCTTTGTTTGAATGTGTTTGACTTTCATTTGATTCAATTAGCTTGTTAGAATGCATTGACTTTCATTTGATTCAATTAGCTTTGTTTGAATGTGTTTGACTTTCATTTGATTAAATTTTTGAAGATTTCATTTTACTTTCATTTGATTCAATTAGCTTTTTTGAATGCATTTGACTTTCATTTGATTCAAAGCTTTGTTTGAATGTGTTTGACTTTCATTTGATTCAATTAGCTTTGTTTGATTTGTTAAATTTTCTTTTGTAGCTTTTTTGACTTCATTTGATTCAATTAGCTTTGTTGAATGAATTTGACTTTCATTTTATTCAAAAAGCTTTGATTGAATGTGTTTGACTTTCATTTGATTCAATTACTTTGTAGAATGCATTTGAGTTTTATTTGATTCAATTAGCTTTGTTAAAAGCATTTGACTTTCATTTGATTCAAAAGCTTTCTTTGAATGTGTTTGACTCTCATTTGTTCAATTAGCTTTTTAGAATGCATTTGACTTTCATTTGATTCAATTAGCTTTGTTGATGCATTTGACTTTCATTTGATTCAATTAGCTTTTAGAATGCATTTGACTTTCATTTTGATTCAATTAGCTTTGTTGCATGCATTTGACTTTCATTTGTTTAAAAAAACTTTGTTTGAAATTTGATTCTTAGATGCTTTCATTTGATTCAATTAGCTTTGTTGAATGCATTGACTTTCATTTGATTCAAAAAGCTTTGTTGAATGTGTTTCACTTTCTTTATTAGCTTTGTAGAATGCATTTGACTTTTATTTGATTCAATTAGCTTTGTTGAATGCATTTGACTTTCATTTATTCAAAAAGCTTTTTTGAATGTGTTTGACTTTCATTTGATTCAATTAGCTTTGTAGAATGCATTTGACTTTATTTGATTCAATTAGCTTTGTGAATGCATTTGACTCAATTAGCATGTTAGACTTTCATTTGATTCAATTAGCTTTGTTTAAATGTTTTTGACTTTCATTTAATTCAATTTTTGTAGATTGCATTTGACTTTGATTTGATTCAATTAGCTTGGTTTAATGCATTTGACTTTCATTTGATTCAAAAAAAGCTTTGTTTGAATGTGTTTCACTTTCATTTGATTCAGTTAGCTTTGTAGAATGCATTTGACTTTTATTTGATTCAATTAGCTTTGTTGAAAAGCATTTGACTTTCATTTGATTCAATTAGCTTATTTGAATGCATTTGAATTTCATTTGATTCAAAAAGCTATGTTTGAATGTGTTTGACTTTCATTTGATTCAATTAGCCTTTTTAGAATGCATTTGAATTTCATTTGATTCATTAGCTTTGTTGAATGCATTTGACTTTCATTTGATTAAAAAAGCTTTTTTGAATGTGTTTGACTTTCATTTGATTCAATTAGCTTTGTAGAATGCATTTGACTTTCATTTGATTCAATTAGCTTTGTTGCATGCATTTGACTTTCATTTGTTAAAAAACCTTTGTTTGAATGTGTTTGACTTTCATTTGATTCAATTAGCTTGTAGAATGCATTTGACTTTCATTTGATTCAATTAGCTTTGTTTGCATTTGACTTTCATTTGTTTAAAAAAACTTTTGTTGAATGTGTTTTGACTTTCATTTGATTCAATTAGCTTTGTTTGAATGTGTTTGACTTTCATTTGATTCAATTTTTTGTAGATTTCATTTGACTTCATTTGATTCAATTAGCTTTGAACGCATTTGACTTTCATTTGATTCAAAAAGCTTTGTTTGAATGTGTTTGACTTTCATTTGATTCAATTAGCTTTGTTTGATCGTGTTAAATTTTCTTTTGATTCAATTAGCTTTGAATAATGCATTTGACTTTCATTTGATTCAATAGCTTTGTTGAATGAATTTGACATTTGATTCAAAAAGCTTTGATTGAATGTGTTTGACTTTCATTAGATTCAATTACCTTTCATTGAGTTTTATTTGATTCAATTAGCTTTGTTAAAAGCATTTGACTTTCATTTGATTCAAAAGCTTTCTTTGAATGTGTTTGACTTCATTTGATTAATTAGCTTTTTAGAATGCATTTAACTTTCATTTGGTTCAACAAGCTTTGTTTGAATGTGTTTGACTTTCATTTGATTCAATTAGCTTTGTAGAATGCATTTGACTTTCATTTAATTCAATAAGCTTTGTTAATGTATTTGACTTTCATATCATTCGAAAAACTTTGTTGAATGTGTTTGAATTCATTTGATTCAATTAGCCTTGTAGATTGCATTTGACTTTCATTTGATTCAATTAGCTTTGTTGAAAGCATTTTGACTTTCATTTGATTCAAAAGCTATGTTTGAATGTGTTTGACTTTCATTTGATTCAATTAGCTTTGTGAATGTGTTTGACTTTTGTTTCGGGTTTCTGATGTCCTGCGGGAGAGTTACAATTCCGAGACTGGAACCGGACGCCTGTACCTGCAAAATAACGGAGACTCCTGAGAGCTCCGCCTCCAACGGTCAAGTTAGTACCTGATTAAGGAGTAATCAATACAGAAATTAAAGTAATCAGATCTCTCTAGGTGAGAGTGCTTAGTGTTGGTAATCTGCGTTGTTAGCGAGATTAGCCGGTTGTTAATAACTCTGTTCTTCTCTGCTTGATCTCTTAATTATTCGGTTCCCTGATTAATAAGGATTAATCGAGTATTTATAGCCTTGGGAAGCGTGCAACTCTCTAGGTTTAAGGTAAACCTAGGGCTGATCGGGCTTCTAGACTGAATTGGGCCTTGATGGCCGGTTGTCCCATTTGGCATGGGTGGACACGTGGCGTGTCTTAAGTGGTCCGTGGAGGACGTATCTGTGATTGACACGTGGCAGGCTCCTGTTGGCCTTCGTGAAGGACACGTGGCGGAACCTGGTTGGTCCACTTGTCAGACGGTGATTGGTGGATAAAAATCCCCTAATCATTTGCCCCTCACAGGTGGCACGCGACTGGTCACGTGTCGCCTGTGACAGGTGTCGCACGGTGACAGGCGACGGCCTGTTACAAGTGTCACCTTGCAGACGGCCGAGAGATTTTCCCGCCCAAATTTTGAATTTGGAAGCGACCCTTCGCCTTCTCACTTTGCCTATAAAAGGAAGTGCTGACTTCGGTCATTTTCACATTTGAGAACTTTTGCGAGAACATTCGGACCCCTGAACTTGCTCTGACATTTCGGACTTTTTCTGCCTACCGCCTGTTCTGACAAGCCGACTGACCCGAACTTTCAGGACTTCATCAACCGTCACTCGTTCAGGTAACTTAGTTCTCTTACTCTTAATTTTCTTTTTATTTTTTGAAATGGCACCATGGAAGCACACGACACGCCCTAAGTTAGTGATCAGCCGGTCACCGGGGACGGCTGAATCTAGGACTAGGAGTGCCGCCTGCCCTTTTCTGGACCCATCTTTGCCCTTTATTACAAAGTCCGACTGTATCTGTGTCTATGCAGAACGTGATGGCCAGAACAAAAAAGACTGCTATGATATCAAACTCAGACGGCTCCTCCCAAAGGGTGCTCCTTAGTGAAACATCTGACCAGGCGCCAGATGTAGAACGAGACGACTGTCAAGCTGACAGTTCTGAGAGAGGGACCAAGGTGTTCCCTTCCCATCTTACCGTGGACATGTCTAATTTTCCTTCTGCTCCTTCTAAGGGAGAGGAGGCGGGCCCCTCTAGGAGAGGGGAGGAGTCGTCCTCTTCGGACTCGTCAGGGGACGAGTCCGAATCCAGCTCTTCTGACCATAGTTCTTCTGGCTCAGAAGAAAAACATAGCCGCCTACAAGAGGCGAGAAGTTCTCATGCAGTGGAGAAGGGGGATAATTGGGCAGAGCCGTCCGCCTCTTACAGAGAGGAAAACGCCCCCTACTACTGCAGGGTACCCCGGGGCCGGATTGCACCATGCGAGACAACGTGGCGAGTTTTATTGCTAACCACAAAATGGGCCCGGAGTATTTACTGTTTGTGCCGGATCCAGAAGATACTGTCGTCTGGCCGGCTGGTACCAGCTATGGTGACGGCTGCTTTGGCTGCTATGTGGCGGCCATCAAAGCTGGACTGCGCTTCCCATTACATCCGGCTGTTCAGCGGATTTTAGATGGGTATGATCTGGGGTTATGGCAGTTAGCCCCCAACTCTTGGGTAAACGTACTCGGCTATGTGGCCGGGTGCGAACTGAACGGGGTGGAGCCAAGTTTTGAGGCTTTCGCCCACATGAACTATCTCAGCCGGACCCCTAAGTCGGGAGTACCGGCTGGTATCAATTAACAAGCCATAGGGGTTACCTCATGACGAGAGGTAAGGCAAACAAATGGAAGGATTGGCGGAACACCTTCCTTATTATCCGAGAGTTCAGACACGGAGCTGAACAAACGTTTTAACAAGTGGAACAGGGATCCGCCTCTTCTCGCAGGCGGCCGCAGCATGCCGCCTGTTCCCCCAAAGGCTAAAAAAGAGATCCTAGACAAAGGACTCTTCAAAGTAGAGACTAGGGTGAACTCTACTTCAGGGGTACGAGAGCAAGTACCCCTAAACTGCGTCCCGAGCTTCAAGTGGCTCTATGACGAGTACTTCTTGGCCGCCTGTGGCCTCAGCAGTCGGTGCTCTAGAGGTAGCCGGCCTGACGAATACTCTGTTTTTTCACGCCTTGTTTACTTGGGATTTTTTACTAACTTTGCTGTTTATTTCTTTCAGCCGACGCCATGAGTAAAATAACAGCATCTAAGACTGCGGCGGCCATGCTGCGGGTCTCGCTAATGAAACAGTCGTATGCCGACTCCCCCAGCAAGGAGGCACCCTTGGTAAGCTTTGAAAACTCTTCTCCTTTTAGTTGTCTTATGCATATACTAACTCTTTTTGTTTTCAGTCTGGCACTCCAAGGGCTTCTTCCTCGCAACAGCCAGACCCCAAGGCCCGGAGGACGACTGTTGCAAGCTCTCCTGGGTCTTCCAGGAAAACAGTGGCGGCTGAGAAGCAGCCGGCCACTTCTTCAAAAACCCAGGCGGGGCCGCCTAGATGTATGGACACTTGCTTGTTAAAACTCACCCTTGCTTCCTTCTTGATTAGGTCTAACTTGTTTTTTTTCTTTCGCTTAATGCAGCCGGCCCCCGGGACTAGACTTGGTTGAGGTAGCCAAGTCTATGGTTAAAGTAGTTCCTCCATCTGACAGGGAGGCGGTCAAGGGTGCCGGCACCCTTGACCTCGATGGAATTTCAGGGGTCCTAGCTGAGGTATACTTAGCACCTTTTTGAGCTTTGAGTTCCAGGACGCCTGTTAACTCTTTTGATTGGAAACTGACGCCTGTTTTTTCTTTGTACTTAGGCCCTGCTCCGAGTCAACAGCCTTCGCAAGCCGATTGATCGGAAAAAACAAAGAGGTAAAGGCCGCAAAGGCTATGGCCGCCTCCAGCTGTGATAAGGCAATGTTTCAAATTGCCCAAAATGAAGTACTGACCATTGATCTTCTTTATTATCAGGCGCAGGCGACCGCCGCTGTTCGGGCTCAGCTAGAGGCGGCCCAAAAGAAGGTTGACGAGCTGGAGGGGACCGTCACCAACCTTAAAGCCGAGCTGAAACCCCTTCGCCAAAAAATGCACTCTTACGAAGCCATGGAGAAATCTTTGGCTAACGTAAAAGAACGCCTGGTGAACCAGGAGAAGAGTCTTACCCAAGAGCTCTCGGACAAGGCCGAGCAAGAGAAACAAGAGCTCGTCCGGGAGATGGTGGAAGACTCCGCCCAAATCCAACGCATGACCTAGGAACGACTGTTCCCCAGTGCCGACTTTGCCTCATGGGAAAGAACGTACCGCCAGTGTTCGGAAATATATAATCAACAGATCCTGGCGGCTGCTGAAGAAGAGGCGTTGGACGTTGCGTTGGAGGAGGAAGAGCCGGTTGTGGCGCTTGTGCCACTTGGGGGTAAGGCATCAAAAGATGGTGCAGCTAAGGCCGAGTCCAGCAAGAAGAGTGTTGACCAGGCGGCTGCTGCTGATACTGAACTGCCCCCTTCTTAAGCTTTAAGTATTTTTTTCTTTTCACGGCCTGCGTGCCGTTTGCTTTGTAATTTACCCGGCCAGGGGCCGGGGTTTTGAATATTCTGCTGGTCTTTTATGGTCGGCTCATTTTAATCAAATTTTTTGTTTTGGTTCAAATTTGTCTAAGTATTTGAAATTTGCTCACTAGACCGACTGTTGTGTATGGCCGAACGTTAAGACAGGTACAAATAGTAAGTATGCCGCCTATGCCCCTGGACGACTGGTTATCTGTTTCCAGGATAGATGATCAGTCGGCCATTTAATCAATCGGTATTCGAACTCCTTATTCAATTTGACCAAGTAAATAGAATTACCTAGTAGCCAAGAATTAAGTAGGAAAACAAGCGGCGGGTACCGGTTGTTTCCCTTTATTGCCAATGTTGGCTTTTAACTCGTTATTTGTTAACCTAGCAAGAGTATTGGTTGAGAGCCTTTGTTTATTAAAAACAAGTGGACGACTCATACCTTTTAGGCTCCGTACTAAGTTTGAGTGACTATTAAGTTAACATAGGAGTTATTTAGTCTTTGTCACAATCTTGATTGAGTAGTAAAGGTATCAGGCGGCGTAGGCCGGCTAGACCCCTTGATTCACCAATGTTTGTTGGCTATTAACTCAATAGGTTATCCAGTAGGAATAGGGGTTCGAGTGCCCTTGTTTGTTTAAAACAGGCGGACGACCCAAACTTTTTAGGTTCCATACCAAATTTGAAGGAGTGACTGAGTTAACTTTGGAGTTACTCAGTCGCCGTCACTTTTGTTTGAGAAGTAGAGGTACCAGGCGGCGTAGGCCGGCTAGACCCCTTGATTCGCCAATGTTTGTTGGCTATTAACTCAATAGGTACCCCCTGCATTTATCCCAAGTAATACAGGCGGTTATCTGACTCAGATGTCAACTGCTACCATTGGTTTGGTTAGTGATAGAGTTATCTTTGTCTCAAAAACGGCTACGTGGTTGCCCTTGGGGACAGTCGTATAGGTGCCGTGTAATTAGTTTATAGAACAATGTTCCACCCAATAGGGAGCTGCTCTCTGCGACGAATTTCATCCGGAGGGATGCCGTCGGACGCCTGCTATGATGTTGGGACAGGTCGAATTAGTTTTGTAGTTTTGATCAGGTGGCTTGGCGCCTGGTCTGATCATTCGGCCGGTGGCCTTGGTAAGTTCTTGGTGAACGTAGGTGCTAAGTAAAAGAAGGGTAGCCGCCTGTTAGTTACAGGATCGGCCAGGCCCTAATCTTTTTAGCTAAGTATTGTGAGTAAAATACTCGATGGAGAGTAGCCGACTGTAAAGGAACAGACGGCATGCCCCTCTAAAGATAAAGAGTGAAACTCAATGGAGAGTAGCCGACTGTAAAGGTACAGACGGCATGCCCCTCGTAATACAATATTGAATAGTAAGTGCAAACTTTATTAAGTAGCTCTACTTTACATCATTCAGAAAAAATATTTTTTAAGGTTATCTACGTTCCAGGTTCGGGGCAACGGTTGTCCGTCTGGTGTTTCCAGACGGTAGGTACCGTCCCTGACTTCCGCATAGATTCGGTAGGGTCCTTCCCAGTTGGGAGTTAGTTTTCCAGACTCATTAGCCCTACCAACTGCTTCCATTTTTCTAAGTACAAAGTCCCCTACTTTGAGTGGACGCCTGTGTACTTTCTTGTTGTATGATCTAGTCATTCTCAGGCGATAGATCTCATGGCGCAAAACAGCATTGCCCCTCTTTTCAGGAAGTGAGTCTAATGCCAGGCGCATAGCTTCCCAGTTTGCCTCTTCGTCATATAGCATTACTCGAAGAGTCGGCTCGTAGTGTTCTATTGGAAGAACAGCTTCTGCACCATAAGTTAGGAGGAAGGGAGTTTCTCCAGTCGCCCCTTTTTCAGTCGTCCTAATGGCCCAAAGAACATGTGGTAGTTCATCTGCCCATAGGCCGCCTGCTCGTTCAATCTTTTTCTTGAGACCGTCTGAGATGATTTTATTAAAGGCTTCTACCTGGCCGTTTGCTTGTGGACGGCCGACAGATGCAAAGTAATGTGCAATTCCTTGGTCTCCCAACCAGCTTTTGAGAACAGGCGTCTCAAATTGGGGACCATTATCAAAAACCATAGACATGGGAACCCCGAACCGAGTGATGACGTTTTTCCAAATGAATGAAATTACATATTTCGTCTTGATTCCCTTTACAGCCTCCGCCTCTACCCATTTAGTGAAGTAGTCAACGGCAACAAGTATATACCTTCTGCCGCCTGTAGCAGGCGTATATGGACCCAGAATGTCCATGCCCCACTTAGCAAACGGTAGTGGGCTGTGAATGGTAGTGAGGTCAGTAGCCGGACGGTGAATTAATTTGCCAAACCTTTGGCACTTGTCACATTTTTTCACCATCTCCATTGCATCTGCTTCCAAAGTAGGCCAAAAGTAGCCCTGCCGCCTTGCCCTTTGAGCAAGCATCCTACCACCTATATGGGAAGCACAGAAACCAGAGTGAAGATCATCTAGTATCTCTCGTCCCTTTTCAGGTGTAACACACTTTAAGAAGGGTTGAAGGTGCCCCCTCTTGTGAAGTTCTCCCTGTATCATTTCAAAACAGGAGGCTCGTTTTTTCAGTGCTGCCGCCTGTTGAGGATCATCCGGCAGTGTACCGTTTGTCAGATATGCCCTGATTGAATCCATCCAGGTTGAGCTTCTGTCTAGAATTCCAATAGGATTTTCCTCGATGCTTCTCTTCTCCATTACTTCCCAAAACACAGTTCGAGGAGTATCGGAGGAGGCGGATGATGCTAATTTCGAAAGTGCATCTGCCTGGTTGTTTTCTGATCTCGGCACTTGGATCAGATGGAAATCCTCAAGGGAGCCGACTGCTTGTCGGACCGCCTGTAAATACTTGATCATGGCCGGATGTGTTGCTTCGTATTCGCCATTGTACTGACTCACTATCAGTTGTGAATCAGAACAGGCGTCTATTTTCATTGCCCCTGCCGCCTTACACATGCGGATCCCGGCTAGTAAAGCTTCATATTCTGCCTCATTGTTTGAAGCCTGGAAACTGAAGCGTAGAGCATACTCGAACCTGTCGCCCTCTGGAGATTGACATACGACGCCTGCTCCACAACCGTTTGAAGTAGAGCTTCCGTCCACATATACCTTCCAGACTTGGTCTGGAACTTGAGAGTCAGGAGGACGGGTCATCTCTACAATAAAGTCAGCAAAGGCTTGCCCCTTCACTGCTTTTCTAGGCTCGAAAGTAACTTCGAGACTCTGCATTTCTATGGCCCATTTGATCATTCGTCCGGAGGACTCCATGGTGGTAAGGGCCGCTTGATCGGTTGGTCGGTATACACGACGACTGCATGTGCCAGAAAGTAGGGCTTCAATTTTTTAACAGCCATGATGAGTGCAAGACCAAATTTCTCCACTAGGGGATACCTCAACTCGGCATTTTTCAGTACGTGACTGACAAAGTAGACCGGAAGTTGACAGCCGTCCCTTTCAGCAAGGAGCACCGCGCTTAACGCATGATCAGAGACGGCCAGGTACATGTACAGATTTTCTTTGGGCAAAGGGCTGACCAGCCTCGGCAAGGAATGCAAGTGAACCTTTAATTTCTGGAAGGCGGCCTCAGCATCCGGCCCCCATTCAAACCTTGCCTTTTTCTTAATTGCCTGGAAAAAGTATAGGCATTTGTCGCCTGATCGGCTTAGAAATCATCCCAAGGCCGCCAGACAACCTGTTAACTTCTGAACCTCTCGGACGGTACGAGGCGACTGCATGTCAATGACCGCCTGTACCTTCTCAGGGTTCGCCTCTATTCCTCTCTGGTTGATAAGGAATCCGAGAAATTTCCCAGACTCAACTCCAAATACACATTTCTTGGGATTGAGCATGACATGGTGCCGCCTGAGTGTGGCGAAAGTTTCTCGGAGATCCGTCAGATGATCTTCCTGAAGTTTAGTCTTGACAATCATATCATCAATGTATGCCTCGACGTTTCTCCCAATCTGATCAAAGAACACTGTGTTTATCATTCGTTGGAAGGTAGCCGGGGCATTCTTAAGACCAAACGGCATGACCGTGTAACAGTATAATCCCTGATCAGTGACGAAGGCCGTCTTCTCCTGATCTTTCTTCCATAAAGGAATTTGATGAAAACCAGAATAGGCGTCCATAAAACTCATCAAGGCATGGCCGGCTGTTGAGTCGACCAGGTTATCAATTTTAGGCAGAGGGTAACTGTCTTTGGGGCACGCCTTGTTCAAGTCTGTGTAGTCTACACACATTCGCCAGGTGCCATTTGGCTTTTTAACAAGCACCACATTTGCAACCCAATCTGGGAAGTAACATTGCCGAATGAACCCTGCGTCAAGTAATTTTTTGACTTCGGCGGCTGCCGCCTGACCTCTTTCTTCACCATGGTTCCGTTTCTTTTGTCGTACCGGCTTCTTTTTCGGATCCACAGCGAGTTTGTGTACTGCCAGATCAGGACTAATGCCTGGCATTTCATGGACTTCAAATGCAAAGATGTCCTTGTATTCTTTCAACGGGTTGTGAAAGTCGTCACCAAGGTTTCTCAGAGTAGTTGTCCCTACTTTGACTGTTCGGTCAGGATGGGAGTCGTCTAATATCAGGTCCATATGCTCACCAGCCGGCTGAGGGCGGAACTCATCCGGCCGGTCCTCTGCCAATGATTGCTATTTTCTTGCTTTTCTTGCGGACTAAGTCTGGGACGCCTTTCTTTTTCTGTCGCCTGTTTCTTGAACAGGCGCACTCTCCTTGACATTGTCAAGGTCTGTTTTTTTCTCCACTTGACCCAGTGGCCATAACAGTGGGCTTGACATCCGAGAGATAGCACTCTCGGGCCATCCTCTGATCTCCCCGTAGGGAGCCGACTGTTCCATTGTCCCTTTCAAACTTAAGCAGCATAAGTGACGGGATTATAACAGCCTTGGAATTATTCAGGGTTGGTCGACCCAGAATCATGTTGTAGGCCGAGAGTTCCTCTACCACTAGGAACCGGACTACCATGTGTCGTCCTTCCCCTTTTTCGCCCAGGCGGATGGGTAGATCTACTCGTCCCAGTGGGTGGACGACTCCTCCTCCAAAACCTATTAAAGGGTGGGAGGCCGGATGTATGCAGTCCGTCTGATATTTCAGTTTTGACAGACATTTGCTGCTGATGAGATCTGAAGAGCTCCCGGTATCTATGAGGATTCGACCAACTCTCTGGTTGGCCACTTTACATTCAATAACGAGGGGGTCGTCATGCGGCCCCCTTATTCCTCCTAGATTCTCTTCAGTGATGACAATCTCAGGAAATGTATATTTAGACGGCCGTTCTTGGTGAACGGAATTTACATCTAACCGCCTTATATTATCTTTGTTGCCCCTAATAGTGGGGCCGCCTCCTGAGAAGCCGCCTGCAATGGTGTAGACGACTGCATCATCTGTATCGGAACTGTCGGCCTGTTGATTCTTTTTGGCCGACTGCTTTTTTGAGGAAGTATTCCCCGTAGATTTCTTGACATAAGTGTCAAGATCACCTTGATCAGCCAAGCGGTCCAGGTACCGCATGAGACTGATGCAGTCATTGGTGTGATGACCAATGTCATCATGATAAGCACATATTTTGTCTTGGTTCCGGTTGCTCGCAGAACCCTTCATGGGGAGCGGCTTCTCAATTGAGAGCCGTCCCGGCTGTTTAGAGGAATCAGCCGCCCAGACCTCTTTTCTTTTTTCATCTTTGTTGGACGACTGTTTCTGTCGTCCCTCTCTGTTGTCGAACCTCTTCCCGTCCGACTGTTTCATCGTACACAGATCAGTCGCCTGTATATAGGCTTCTGCTTCAATCAAGGCCTCTTGAAGAGTCGCCACCCTTTTTCGAACTAAATCAAATTTGAAGGTAGACCCGTCTTTGAGACCTCTAAAAAAGTCAGTATAAGCTACCTCATCCGGTAACCCTTGAATCTGTATTCTCATCAGGTTGAACCGCCTGATGTAGGAACGAAGCCCCTCCTTTTCACCCTGCTGAATTGTTCCCAAATCAAGGGTTGTTTTCTTCGCAGGGATGTTCATAGCGAAGTTGGAGGCAAATAAGTAAGCAAGCGTCCTGAAGCTGTTTACACAACCAGTCGGCAGGTTGCCGAACCATTGCTGTGCAATTCCCTTGAGAGTCGCTGGGAAACACTTGCACCAGGTGGGATCATCCAACCCTTGAAGGTACATCAGGTTGGTGAATGCCATCAGATGGTCTTCTGGGTTAGTAGTGCCGTCATAGGCGCCTACTAGAACATTTTTTACTTTGGCCGGCTGAGCGGCTTCAGTAATTTCCTTGGAGAAGGCCGACGGCTGTTCACCAAGTCTAAGCAGCCGTAGCTGCCAGTCCATAGGTTGGACGTTTTTTGCTGCAGGTCCACCAAATGGAGGTGGCTGCATAAAATACTGTTGTTGCGGCACACATGGCAAGTTTGGTACCGCCTGGGCACTATGAAAGCCGGACTGACGGGAGGTGCCGCCTGACTGACTCTCATGGTACGACTGAGTTGGCCTCATCGAGGCATTTCGCAAACTGTCCTGAAAATTTGAAGTAGAAGCCGACTCTGATAATCGGTCACTCTTCTTCTGCTCTAGCAGGTGCCGAGCATCTGTGAACGTTTGCTTTGACCCGTCCGCCTGAATATGACGAACCGGTTTCCTATTTCCCGTAGGATAACGGAGTTTTGTGAAATCAAGAGCAGACGGCTCCCGCTTCTTGGATTTAGGATGGGGAGTCGCCTATCGCCCTTGAACTGGCTTCCTCTTTAGTGAAGTGGAAGGTTTCTTGGCCGACTGCTCTTTGACTGAAGCAGGCGGTTTTTTGTTGATCAACTCTTGGATCTCTCCCTTGAAGTCCCTCATGAAGGTCATGAGTTCGTTCCTTGTGATGGGAGCAGACCCATCAGTCGACTGTTGCCGAGCAAGCGGTGCGCCTGCTGGCTCGCTTCCTGTTTGAAGATACTCCCGTTCCCTCATTTCGGTATGACGGGTACGTCGGGCCCTTAGGGTCCCGTCTGGAGCTGTATGAGTTTCAACTTCAAATTCACTTTCGGTATCATGGTCCGACTGAACTTGAGGGTCGTCTAGGGGACGCCTCTCTTCTGGAGTCGGTACAGACTTGGATGCCATCTCTGAAGTACTCTCCCCACAGACGGCGCCAAATGTTTCGGGGTTTTCTGATGTCCTGCGGGAGAGTTACAATTCCGAGACTGGAACCGGACGCCTGTACCTGCAAAATAACGGAGACTCCTGAGAGCTCCGCCTCCAACGGTCAAGTTAGTACCTGATTAAGGAGTAATCAATACAGAAATTAAAGTAATCAGATCTCTCTAGGTGAGAGTGCTTAGTGTTGGTAATCTGCGTTGTTAGCGTGATTAGCCGGTTGTTAATAACTCTGTTCTTCTCTGCTTGATCTCTTAATTATTCGGTTCCCTGATTAATAAGGATTAATCGAGTATTTATAGCCTTGGGAAGCGTGCAACTCTCTAGGTTTAAGGTAAACCTAGGGCTGATCGGGCTTCTAGACTGAATTGGGCCTTGATGGCCGGTTGTCCCATTTGGCATGGGTGGACACGTGGCGTGTCTTAAGTGGTCCGTGGAGGACGTATCTGTGATTGACACGTGGCAGGCTCCTGTTGGCCTTCGTGAAGGACACGTGGCGGAACCTGGTTGGTCCACTTGTCAGACGGTGATTGGTTCAATTAGCCTTGTACATTGCATTTGACTTTCATTTGATTCAATTAGCTTTGTTGAAAGCATTTGACTTTCATTTGATTCAAAAAGCTATGTTTGAATGTGTTTGACTTTCATTTGATTCAATTAGCTTTGTAGAATGTGTTTGACTTTCATTTGATTCAATTAGCTTATTTGAATACATTTGACTTTCATTTGATTCAAAAAGCAATGTTTCAATGTGTTTGTTTTTCATTTAATTCAATTAGCCTTTTAGAATGCATTTGAATTTCATTTGATTCAATTAGCTTTGTTGAATGCATTTGACTTTCATTTGATTCAAAAAGCTTTGTTTGAATGTGTTTGACTTTCATTTGATTCAATTAGCTTTGTAGAATGCATTTGACTTTCATTTGATTCAATTAGCTTTGTTGCATGCATTTGACTTTCATTTGTTTCAAAAACTTTGTTTGAATGTGTTTGACTTTCATTTGATTCAATTAGCTTTGTAGAATGCATTAGACTTTCATTTGATTCAATTAGCTTTGTTTGAATGTGTTTGACTTTCATTTGATTCAATTAGCTTTGTAGAATGCATTTGACTTTCATTTGATTCAATTAGCCTTGTTGCATGCATTTGACTTTCATTTGTTTAAAAAAACTTTGTTTGAATGTGTTTGACTTTCATTTGATTCAATTAGCTTTGTAGAATGCATTAGACTTTCATTTGATTCAATTAGCTTTGTTTGAATGTGTTTGACTTTCATTATTTTCAGATTTTGTAGATTGCATTTGACTTTCATTTGATTCAATTAGCTTTTTTGAATGCATTTGACTTTCATTTGATTTAAAAAGCTTTGTTTGAATGTGTTTGACTTTCATTTGATTTAAAAAGCTTTGTTTGAATGTGTTTGACTTTCATTTGATTCAATTAGCTTTGTAGAATGCATTAGTCTTTCATTTGATTCAATTAGCTTTGTTTGAATGTGTTTGACTTTCATTTGATTCAATTAGCTTTGTAGAATGCATTTGACTTTCATTTGATTCAATTAGCTTTGTTGAATGTATTTGACTTTCATTAGATTCAATTAGCTTTGTAGAATGCATTTGACTTTCATTTAATTCAATAAGCTTTGTTGAATGTATTTGACTTTCATATCATTCGAAAAACTTTGGTTGAATGTGTTTGAATTCATTTGATTCAATTAGCCTTGTAGATTGCATTTGACTTTCATTTGATTCAATTAGCTTTGTTGAAAGCATTTGACTTTCATTTGATTCAAAAAGCTATGTTTGAATGTGTTTGACTTTCATTTGATTCAATTAGCTTATTTGAATGCATTTGACTTTCATTTGATTCAAAAAGCTATGTTTCAATGTGTTTGTTTTTCATTTAATTCAATTAGCCTTTTAGAATGCATTTGAATTTCATTTGATTCAATTAGCTTTGTTGAATGCATTTGACTTTCATTTGATTCAAAAAGCTTTGTTTGAATGTGTTTGACTTTCATTTGATTCAATTAGCTTTGTAGAATGCATTTGACTTTCATTTGATTCAATTAGCTTTGTAGAATGCATTTGACTTTCATTTGATTCAATTAGCTTTGTTGCATGCATTTTACTTTCATTTGTTTAAAAAAACTTTGTTTGAATGTGTTTGACTTTCATTTGATTCATTTAGCTTTGTAGAATGCATTAGACTTTCATTTGATTCTATTAGCTTTGTTTGAATGTGTTTGACTTTCATTTGATTCAATTTTTGTAGATTTCATTTGACTTTCATTTGATTCAATTAGCTTTTTTGAATGCATTTGACTTTCATTTGATTCAAAAAGCTTTGTTTGAATGTGTTTGACTTTCATTTGATTCAATTAGCTTTGTTTGATCGTGTTAAATTTTCTTTTGATTCAATTAGCTTTGAATAATGCATTTGACTTTCATTTGATTCAATTAGCTTTGTTGAATGAATTTGACCCTCATTTGATTCAAAAAGCTTTGATTGAATGTGTTTCACTTTCATTAGATTCAATTACCTTTGTAGAATGCATTTGAGTTTTATTTGATTCAATTAGCTTTGTTAAAAGCATTTGACTTTCATTTGATTCAAAAAGCTTTCTTTGAATGTGTTTGACTCTCATTTGATTCAATTAGCTTTTTAGAATGCATTTAACTTTCATTTGGTTCAAAAAGCTTTGTTTGAATGTGTTTGACTTTCATTTGATTCAATTAGCTTTGTAGAATGCATTTGACTTTCATTTAATTCAATAAGCTTTGTTGAATGTATTTGACTTTCATATCATTCGAAAAACTTTGGTTGAATGTATTTGAATTCATTTGATTCAATTAGCCTTGTAGATTGCATTTGACTTTCATTTGATTCAATTAGCTTTGTTGAAAGCATTTGACTTTCATTTGATTCAATTAGCTTTGTAGAATGTGTTTGACTTTCATTTGATTCAATTAGCTTATTTGAATGCATTTGACTTTCATTTGATTCAAAAAGCTATATTTGAATGTGTTTGACTTTCATTTGATTCAATTAGCTTTGTAGAATGCATTAGACTTTCATTTGATTCAATTAGCTTTGTTTGAACGTGTTTGACTTTCATTTGATTAAAAAAGCTTTGTTTGAATGTGTTTGACTTTCATTTGATTTAATTAGCTTTGTAGAATGCATTTGACTTTTATTTGATTCAATTAGCTTTGTAGAATGCATTTGACTTTCATTTGATTCAATTAGCTTTGTTGCATGCATTTTACTTTCATTTGTTTCAAAAAACTTTGTGTGAATGTGTTTGACTTTCATTTGATTCATTTAGCTTTGTAGAATGCATTAGACTTTCATTTGATTCTATTAGCTTTGTTTGAATGTGTTTGACTTTCATTTGATTCAATTTTTGTAGATTTCATTTGACTTTCATTTGATTCAATTAGCTTTTTTGAATGCATTTGACTTTCATTTGATTCAAAAAGCTTTGTTTGAATGTGTTTGACTTTCATTTGATTCAATTAGCTTTGTTTGATCGTGTTAAATTTTCTTATGATTCAATTAGCTTTGAATAATGCATTTGACTTTCATTTGATTCAATTAGCTTTGTTGAATGAATTTGACCCTCATTTGATTCAAAAAGCTTTGATTGAATGTGTTTGACTTTCATTAGATTCAATTACCTTTGTAGAATGCATTTGAGTTTTATTTGATTTAATTAGCTTTGTTAAAAGCATTTGACTTTCATTTGATTCAAAAAGCTTTGTTTGAATGTGTTTGACTTTCATTTGATTCAATTAGCTTTGTAGAATGCATTTGACTTTCATTTGATTCAATTAGCTTTGTTGCATGCATTTGACTTTCATTTGTTTCAAAAAACTTTGTTTGAATGTGTTTGACTTTCATTTTATTTAATTAGCTTTGTAAAATGCATTAGACTTTCATTTGATCCAATTAGCTTTGTTTGAATGTGTTTGACTTTCATTTGATTCAATTAGCTTTGTAGAATGCATTAGACTTTCATTTGATTCAATTAGCTTTGTTTAAATGTGTTTGACTTTCATTTGATTCAATTAGCTTTGTAGAATGCATTTGACTTTTATTTTATTCAATTAGCTTTGTTGATCGCATTTGACTTTCATTTGTTTCAAAAAGCTTTTTTTAAATGTGTTTGACTTTTAATTTGTTTCAAAAAGCTTTTTTTGAATGTGTTTGACTTTCATTTGATTAAGTTTGCTGTGTTTGATCGTGTTTAAATTTCTTTTGATTCAATTTGCTTTGTAGAATGCATTTGACTTTCATTTGATTCACTTAGCTTTGTTGAAAGCATTTGACTTTCATTTGATTCAAAAAGCTATGTTTGAATGTGTTTGACTTTCATTTGATTCAATTAGCTTTGTAGAATGTGTTTGACTTTCATTTGATTCAATTAGCTTATTTGAATGCATTTGACTTTCATTTGATTCAAAAAGCTATGTTTGAATGTGTTTGACTTTCATTTGATTCAATTAGCCTTTTAGAATGCATTTGAATTTCATTTGATTCAATTAGCTTTGTTGAATGCATTTGACTTTCATTTGATTAAAAAAGCTTTGATTGAATGTGTTTGACTTTCATTTGATTCAATTAGCTTTGTAGAATGCATTTGACTTTCATTTGATTCAATTAGCCTTGTTACATGCATTTGACTTTCATTTGTTTAAAAAAACTTTGTTTGAATGTGTTTGACTTTCATTTGATTCAATTAGCTTTGTAGAATGCATTAGACTTTCATTTGATTCAATTAGCTTTGTTTAAATGTGTTTGACTTTCATTTAATTCAGATTTTGTAGATTGCATTTGACTTCATTTGATTCAATTAGCTTCGTTAAATGCATTTGACTTTCATTTGATTCAAAAAGCTTTGTTTGTATATGTTTGACTTTCATTTGATTCAGTTTGCTTTGTTTGATCGTGTTTAAATTTCTTTTGATTCAATTTGCTTTGTAGAATGCATTTGACTTTCATTTGATTCAATTAGCTTTGTTGAAAGCATTTGACTTTCATTTGATTCAAAAAGCTATGTTTGAATGTGTTTGACTTTCATTTGATTCAATTAGCTTTGTAGAATGTGTTTGACTTTCATTTGATTCAATTAGCTTATTTGAATGCATTTGACTTTTATTTGATTCAAAAAGCTATGTTTGAATGTGTTTGACTTTCATTTGATTCAATTAGCTTTGTAGAATGCATTAGACTTTCATTTGATTCAATTAGCTTTGTTTGAACGTGTTTGACTTTCATTTGATTAAAAAAGCTTTGTTTGAATGTGTTTGACTTTCATTTGATTCAATTAGCTTTGTAGAATGCATTTGACTTTCATTTGATTCAATTAGCCTTGTTGCATGCATTTGACTTTCATTTGTTTAAAAAAACTTTGTTTGAATGTGTTTGACTTTCATTTGATTCAATTAGTTTTGTAGAATGCATTAGACTTTCATTTGATTCAATTAGTTTGTTTGAATGTGTTTGACTTTCATTTAATTCAGATTTTGTAGATTGCATTTGACTTTCATTTGATTCAATTAGCTTTTTTGAATGCATTTGACTTTCATTTGATTTAAAAAGCTTTGTTTGAATGTGTTTGACTTTCATTTGATTTAAAAAGCTTTGTTTGAATGTGTTTGACTTTCATTTGATTCAATTAGCTTTGTAGAATGCATTAGTCTTTCATTTGATTCAATTAGCTTTGTTTGAATGTGTTTGACTTTCATTTGATTCAATTAGCTTTGTTTGAATGTGTTTGACTTTTATTTGATTCAATTAGCTTTGTAGAATGCATTAGACTTTCATTTGATTTAATTAGCTTTGTTTGAATGTGTTTGACTTTCATTTGATTCAATTAGCTTTGTAGAATGCATTTGACTTTTATTTGATTCAATTAGCTTTGTTGAATGCATTTGACTTTCATTTGTTTCAAAAAGCTTTTTTTGAATGTGTTTGACTTTCATTTGTTTCAAAAAGCTTTTTTTGAATGTGTTTTGTTGTAGCCAAGCCTAACAACTTGGTTATGGACATTTCTTTGGTTCAAGACGTAGCATCATGTATTGGTGCTATGCATTCTATCCTTGGGCAGCAAGATATTCAACCCCTTGAATTTCTTGTTGTTCTTATTAACTAGTTTATTTTAGTTCTTTTTATGCTTTGAATAAATTGTAAACTTTAGTCATTTTATGTTTGCAAATTAGTTATATTTTTTTTTCTTAGTTCTTTTTATCTGATTTTAGTTCGAAAACTATTGTCACATTCACACAAAAGTACAAGTACAAAGATACATCAATATGGCAGCCATTTAAGCTTGGAATCCGAAATTCTTTTACAAGGAATTTCAAAGCTTTGACTTGGGAGTTACAATCAGTTTTCAAAGAGGAATTACAAGCCATTACAAGCCTTAACTTCAGCCTTCAAGTGGCCGTTGATATCAGTCAACATTGGAGCATCTTAAGCCTTAATTTCAGCCTTCAAATTGGCTGTTTAATTCAGTCAGCTTTTGGAGCAACTAAAGGGCGTCCAAGTACACCCTTGTCCACATACATTCAAGCTAATTTCAAGGCTTGAACCAAGGAGGAGTTACACTTCTTTGCTGTTTGAATTTGGGCGTGAAAATTGGAGGAAATACATCTCCAACTTGCTGCTTGGATGGGCGTGAATTAAGGGGAGTTACACTCTCTTAATTCTGATTTTATTTCAGCCTTAATTTGGAGGTTATAAGCCACCATTTTCTCTTTGATGTATCTAGTTAAATAAGGCTTCTTTTATTAATGTATCTAGACAACAAAAGCTGATTTGTACTTAGCTTTAGCTTAGGCGTGTAACAAGTGAGCTGAACAGCCACTTAAGTTAGCTTGTACTTAAGGATGCTTGTTTACTATAAATAACAAGCAAATGTGAATGAAAAAATCAGATTATTAAAACAAAAAAACTTGTCTTACATTCGTTTCTTGGATTAGAAACAAAAACCTGAAATTCTTGGATTTGGAATTTCGTTTCCTTTGCTTAGTTAGCTAGTTTAGGTTACTAGTTGGCTTGTGATCTTAGGAATCCAAAACGTTTCTTAGTGGTGTGACTTTATCTAAGAAGCCTTTGGTTCTTTAGCCTTATTTATCCCTTGGTTTATCCCTTGTGTATTTCGAGTGTTACTCCAAATATACAACAAAGAAGCCTTTGGTTCTTTAGCCTTATCTATCCCTTGGTTTATCCCTTGTGTATTTCGAGTGTTACTCCAAATATACAACATGTTTGACTTTCATCTGATTCAATTAGCTTTGTTGCATGCATTTGACTTTCATTTGTTTAAAAAAACTTTGTTTGAATGTGTTTGACTTTCATTTGATTCAATTAGCTTTGTAGAATGCATTAGACTTTCATTTGATTCAATTAGCTTTGTTTGAATGTGTTTGACTTTCATTTAATTCAGATTTTGTAGATTGCATTTGACTTTCATTTGATTCAATTAGCTTTTTTGAATGCATTTGACTTTCATTTGATTTAAAAAGCTTTGTTTGAATGTGTTTGACATTCATTTGATTCAATTAGCTTTGTAGAATGCATTAGTCTTTCATTTGATTCAATTAGCTTTGTTTGAATGTGTTTGACTTTCATTTGATTCAATTAGCTTTGTAGAATGCATTTGACTTTCATTTGATTCAATTAGCTTTGTTGAATGTATTTGACTTTCATTTGATTCAATTAGCTTTGTAGAATGCATTTGACTTTCTTTTGATTGAATTCGCTTTGTAGAATGCATTTGACTTTCATTTGATTCAATTAGCTTTGTTGAATGTATTTGACTTTCACTTGATTCAAAAAACTTTGATTGAATGTGTTTGACTTTCATTTGATTCACTTAGCTTTGTAGAATGCATTTGACTTTTATTTGATTCAATTAGCTTTGTAGAATGCATTTGACTTTCATTTGTATCAAAAAGCTTTGTTTGAATGTGTTTGACTTTCATCTGATTCAATTAGCTTCGTAGAATGCATTAGACTTTCGTTTGATTCAATTAGCTTTGTTTGAATGTGTTTGACTTTCATTTGATTCAATTTTTGTAGATTTCATTTGACTTTCGTTAGATTCAATTAGCTTTTTTGAATGCATTTGACTTTCATTTGATTCAAAAAGCTTTGTTTGAATGTGTTTGACTTTCATTTGATTCAATTAGCTTTGTAGAATGCATTAGACTTTCATTTGATTCAATTAGCTTTGTTTGAATGTGTTTGACTTTCATTTGATTCAATTAGCTTTGTAGAATGCATTAGACTTTCATTTGATTCAATTAGCTTTGTTTAAATGTGTTTGACTTTCATTTGATTCAATTAGCTTTGTAGAATGCATTTGACTTTTATTTGATTCAATTAGCTTTGTTGATCGCATTTGACTTTCATTTGTTTCAAAAAGCTTTTTTTGAATGTGTTTGACTTTCATTTGTTTCAAAAAGCTTTTTTTGAATGTGTTTGACTTTCATTTGATTCAGTTTGCTTTGTTTGATCGTGTTTAAATTTCTTTTGATTCAATTTGCTTTTTAGAATGCATTTGACTTTCATTTGATTCAATTAGCTTTGTTGAAAGCATTTGACTTTCATTTGATTCAAAAAGCTATGTTTGAATGTGTTTGACTTTCATTTGATTCAATTAGCTTTGTAGAATGTGTTTGACTTTCATTTGATTCAATTAGCTTATTTGAATGCATTTGACTTTCATTTGATTCAAAAAGCTATGTTTGAATGTGTTTGACTTTCATTTGATTCAATTAGCCTTTTAGAATGCATTTGAATTTCATTTGATTCAATTAGCTTTGTTGAATGCATTTGACTTTCATTTGATTAAAAAAGCTTTGTTTGAATGTGTTTGACTTTCATTTGATTCAATTAGCTTTGTAGAATGCATTTGACTTTCATTTGATTCAATTAGCCTTGTTACATGCATTTGACTTTCATTTGTTTAAAAAAAACTTTGTTTGAATGTGTTTGACTTTCATTTGATTCAATTAGCTTTGTAGAATGCATTAGACTTTCATTTGATTCAATTAGCTTTGTTTAAATGTGTTTGACTTTCATTTAATTCAGATTTTGTAGATTGCATTTGACTTTCATTTGGTTCAATTAGCTTCGTTAAATGCATTTGACTTTCATTTGATTCAAAAAGCTTTGTTTGAATATGTTTGACTTTCATTTGATTCAGTTTGCTTTGTTTGATCGTGTTTAAATTTCTTTTGATTCAATTTGCTTTGTAGAATGCATTTGACTTTCATTTGATTCAATTAGCTTTGTTGAAAGCATTTGACTTTCATTTGATTCAAAAAGCTATGTTTGAATGTGTTTGACTTTCATTTGATTCAATTAGCTTTGTAGAATGTGTTTGACTTTCATTTGATTCAATTAGCTTATTTGAATGCATTTGACTTTCATTTGATTCAAAAAGCTATGTTTGAATGTGTTTGACTTTCATTTGATTCAATTAGCTTTGTAGAATGCATTAGACTTTCATTTGATTCAATTAGCTTTGTTTGAACGTGTTTGACTTTCATTTGATTCAATTAGCTTTGTAGAATGCATTGGACTTTAATTTGATTCAATTAGCTTTGTTGAATGCATTTGACTTTCATTTGTTTCAAAAAGCTTTGTTTGAATGTGTTTCACTTTCATTTGTTTCAAAAAGCTTTTTTTGAATTTGTTTGACTTTCATTTGATTCAATTAGCTTTGTAGAATGCATTTGACTTTTATTTGATTCAATTAGCTTCGTTGAATGCATTTGACTTTCATTTGATTCAAAAAGCTTTGTTTGAATAAGTTTGACTCTCATTTGATTCAGTTAGCTTTGTTTGATCATGTTTAACTTTCTTTTGATTCAATTCGCTTTGTAGAATGCATTTGACTTTCATTTGATTCAATTAGCGTTGTTGAATGTATTTGACTTTCATTTGATTAAAAAAGCTTTGTTTGAATGTGTTTGACTTTCATTTGATTCAATTAGCTTTGTAGAATGCATTTGACTTTCATTTGGTTCAATTAGCTTTGTGGCATGCATTTTACTTTCATTTGTTTCAAAAAACTTTGTGTGAATGTGTTTGACTTTCATTTGATTCATTTAGCTTTGTAGAATGCATTAGACTTTCATTTGATTCTATTAGCTTTGTTTGAATGTGTTTGACTTTCATTTGATTCAATTTTTGTAGATTTCATTTGACTTTCATTTGATTCAATTAGCTTTTTTAAATGCATTTGACTTTCATGTGATTCAAAAAGCTTTGTTTGAATGTGTTTGACTTTCATTTGATTCAATTAGCTTTGTTTGATCGTGTTAAATTTTCTTTTGATTCAATTAGCTTTGAATAATGCATTTGACTTTCATTTGATTCAATTAGCTTTGTTGAATGAATTTGACCCTCATTTGATTCAAAAAGCTTTGATTGAATGTGTTTCACTTTCATTAGATTCAATTACCTTTGTAGAATGCATTTGAGTTTTATTTGATTCAATTTGCTTTGTTAAAAGCATTTGACTTTCATATGATTCAAAAAGCTTTCTTTGAATGTGTTTGACTCTCATTTGATTCAATTAGCTTTTTAAAATGCATTTAACTTTCATTTGGTTCAAAATGCTATGTTTGAATGTGTTTGACTTTCATTTGATTCAATTAGCTTTGTAGAATGTGTTTGACTTTCATTTGGTTCAATTAGCTTATTTGAATGCATTTGACTTTCTTTTGATTCAAAAAGCTATGTTTCAATGTGTTTGACTTTCATTTGATTCAATTAGCCTTTTAGAATGCATTTGAATTTCATTTGATTCAATTAGCTTTGTTGAATGCATTTGACTTTCATTTGATTAAAAAAGCTTTGTTTGAATGTGTTTGACTTTCATTTGATTCAATTAGCTTTGTAGAATGCATTTGACTTTCATTTGATTCAATTAGCTTTGTTGCATGCATTTGACTTTCATTTGTTTAAAAAAACTTTGTTTGAATGTGTTTGACTTTCATTTGATTCAATTAGCTTTGTAGAATGCATTAGACTTTCATTTGATTCAATTAGCTTTGTTTGAATGTGTTTGACTTTCATTTGATTCAATTAGCTTTGTAGAATGCATTTGACTTTTATTTGATTCAATTAGCTTTTTTTGAATGCATTTGACTTTCATTTGATTCAATTAGCTTTGTTGAATGTATTTGACTTTCACTTGATTCAAAAAACTTTGATTGAATGTGTTTGACTTTCATTTGATTCACTTAGCTTTGTAGAATGCATTTGACTTTTATTTGATTCAATTAGCTTTGTAGAATGCATTTGACTTTCATTTGTATCAAAAAGCTTTGTTTGAATGTGTTTGACTTTCATCTGATTCAATTAGCTTCGTAGAATGCATTAGACTTTCGTTTGATTCAATTAGCTTTGTTTGAATGTGTTTGACTTTCATTTGATTCAATTTTTGTAGATTTCATTTGACTTTCGTTAGATTCAATTAGCTTTTTTGAATGCATTTGACTTTCATTTGATTCAAAAAGCTTTGTTTGAATGTGTTTGACTTTCATTTGATTCAATTAGCTTTGTAGAACGCATTAGACTTTCATTTGATTCAATTAGCTTTGTTTGAATGTGTTTGACTTTCATTTGATTCAATTAGCTTTGTAGAATGCATTAGACTTTCATTTGATTCAATTAGCTTTGTTTAAATGTGTTTGACTTTCATTTGATTCAATTAGCTTTGTAGAATGCATTTGACTTTTATTTGATTCAATTAGCTTTGTTGATCGCATTTGACTTTCATTTGTTTCAAAAAGCTTTTTTTGAATGTGTTTGACTTTCATTTGTTTCAAAAAGCTTTTTTTGAATGTGTTTGACTTTCATTTGATTCAGTTTGCTTTGTTTGATCGTGTTTAAATTTCTTTTGATTCAATTTGCTTTTTAGAATGCATTTGACTTTCATTTGATTCAATTAGCTTTGTTGAAAGCATTTGACTTTCATTTGATTCAAAAAGCTATGTTTGAATGTGTTTGACTTTCATTTGATTCAATTAGCTTTGTAGAATGTGTTTGACTTTCATTTGATTCAATTGGCTTATTTGAATGCATTTGACTTTCATTTGATTCAAAAAGCTATGTTTGAATGTGTTTGACTTTCATTTGATTCAATTAGCCTTTTAGAATGCATTTGAATTTCATTTGATTCAATTAGCTTTGTTGAATGCATTTGACTTTCATTTGATTAAAAAAGCTTTGTTTGAATGTGTTTGACTTTCATTTGATTCAATTAGCTTTGTAGAATGCATTTGACTTTCATTTGATTCAATTAGCCTTGTTACATGCATTTGACTTTCATTTGTTTAAAAAAACTTTGTTTGAATGTGTTTGACTTTCATTTGATTCAATTAGCTTTGTAGAATGCATTAGACTTTCATTTGATTCAATTAGCTTTGTTTAAATGTGTTTGACTTTCATTTAATTCAGATTTTGTAGATTGCATTTGACTTTCATTTGATTCAATTAGCTTCGTTAAATGCATTTGACTTTCATTTGATTCAAAAAGCTTTGTTTGAATATGTTTGACTTTCATTTGATTCAGTTTGCTTTGTTTGATCGTGTTTAAATTTCTTTTGATTCAATTTGCTTTGTAGAATGCATTTGACTTTCATTTGATTCAATTAGCTTTGTTGAAAGCATTTGACTTTCATTTGATTCAAAAAGCTATGTTTGAATGTGTTTGACTTTCATTTGATTCAATTAGCTTTGTAGAATGTGTTTGACTTTCATTTGATTCAATTAGCTTATTTGAATGCATTAGACTTTCATTTGATTCAATTAGCTTTGTTGAATGCATTTGACTTTCATTTGTTTCAAAAAGCTTTGTTTGAATGTGTTTCACTTTCATTTGTTTCAAAAAGCTTTTTTTGAATTTGTTTGACTTTCATTTGATTCAATTAGCTTTGTAGAATGCATTTGACTTTTATTTGATTCAATTAGCTTCGTTGAATGCATTTGACTTTCATTTGATTCAAAAAGCTTTGTTTGAATATGTTTGACTCTCATTTGATTCAGTTAGCTTTGTTTGATCGTGTTTAACTTTCTTTTGATTCAATTCGCTTTGTAGAATGCATTTGACTTTCATTTGATTCAATTAGCGTTGTTGAATGTATTTGACTTTCATTTGATTAAAAAAGCTTTGTTTGAATGTGTTTGACTTTCATTTGATTCAATTAGCTTTGTAGAATGCATTTGACTTTCATTTGATTCAATTAGCTTTGTGGCATGCATTTTACTTTCATTTGTTTCAAAAAACTTTGTGTGAATGTGTTTGACTTTCATTTGATTCATTTATCTTTGTAGAATGCATTAGACTTTCATTTGATTCTATTAGCTTTGTTTGAATGTGTTTGACTTTCATTTGATTCAATTTTTGTAGATTTCATTTGACTTTCATTTGATTCAATTAGCTTTTTTGAATGCATTTGACTTTCATGTGATTCAAAAAGCTTTGTTTGAATGTGTTTGACTTTCATTTGATTCAATTAGCTTTGTTGGATCGTGTTAAATTTTCTTTTGATTCAATTAGCTTTGAATAATGCATTTGACTTTCATTTGATTCAATTAGCTTTGTTGAATGAATTTGACCCTCATTTGATTCAAAAGCTTTGATTGAATGTGTTTCACTTTCATTAGATTCAATTACCTTTGTAGAATGCATTTGAGTTTTATTTGATTCAATTAGCTTTGTTAAAAGCATTTGACTTTCATATGATTCAAAAAGCTTTCTTTGAATGTGTTTGACTCTCATTTGATTCAATTAGCTTTTTAAAATGCATTTAACTTTCATTTGGTTCAAAATGCTATGTTTGAATGTGTTTGACTTTCATTTGATTCAATTAGCTTTGTAGAATGTGTTTGACTTTCATTTGGTTCAATTAGCTTATTTGAATGCATTTGACTTTCTTTTGATTCAAAAAGCTATGTTTCAATGTGTTTGACTTTCATTTGATTCAATTAGCCTTTTAGAATGCATTTGAATTTCATTTGATTCAATTAGCTTTGTTGAATGCATTTGACTTTTATTTGATTAAAAAAGCTTTATTTGAATGTGTTTGACTTTCATTTGATTCAATTAGCTTTGTAGAATGCATTTGACTTTCATTTGATTCAATTAGCTTTGTTGCATGCATTTGACTTTCATTTGTTTAAAAAAACTTTGTTTAAATGTGTTTGACTTTCATTTGATTCAATTAGCTTTGTAGAATGCATTAGACTTTCATTTGATTCAATTAGCTTTGTTTGAATGTGTTTGACTTTCATTTGATTCAATTAGCTTTGTAGAATTCATTTGACTTTAATTTGATTCAATTAGCTTTTTTGAATGCATTTGACTTTCATTTGTTTCAAAAAGCTTTTTTTGAATGTGTTTGACTTTCATTTGTTTCAAAAAGCTTTTTTTGAATGTGTTTGACTTTCATTTGATTCAATTAGTTTGTAGAATGCATTTGACTTTTATTTGATTCAATTAGCTTCGTTGAATGCATTTGACTTTCATTTGATTCAAAAAGCTTTGTTTGAATATGTTTGACTTTCATTTGATTTAGTTAGCTTTGTTTGATCTTGTTTAACTTTCTTTAGATTCAATTCGCTTTGTAGAATGCATTTGACTTTCATTTGATTCAATTAGCTTTGTTGAAAGCATTTAACTTTCATTAGATTCAAAAGCTATGTTTGAATGTGTTTGATTTTCATTTGATTCAATTAGCTTTGTAGAATGTGTTTGACTTTCATTTGATTCAATTAGCTTATTTGAATGCATTTGACTTTCATTTGATTCAAAAAAGCTATGTTTGAATGTGTTTGACTTTCATTTGATTCAATTAGCCTTTTAGAATGCATTTGACTTTCATTTGATTCAATTAGCTTTGTGGCATGCATTTTACTTTCATTTGTTTCAAAAAACTTTGTGTGAATGTGTTTGACTTTCATTTGATTCATTTATCTTTGTAGAATGCATTAGACTTTCATTTGATTCTATTAGCTTTGTTTGAATGTGTTTGACTTTCATTTGATTCAATTTTTGTAGATTTCATTTGACTTTCATTTGATTCAATTAGCTTTTTTGAATGCATTTGACTTTCATGTTGATTCAAAAAGCTTTGTTTTGAATGTGTTTGACTTTCATTTGATTCAATTAGCTTTGTTTGATCGTGTTAAATTTTTCTTTTGATTCAATTAGCTTTGAATAATGCATTTGACTTTCATTTGATTCAATTAGCTTTGTTGAATGAATTTGACCCTCATTTGATTCAAAAAGCTTTGATTGAATGTGTTTGACTTTCATTAGATTCAATTACCTTTGTAGAATGCATTTGAGTTTTATTTGATTCAATTAGCTTTGTTAAAAGCATTTGACTTTCATTTGATTCAAAAAGCTTTGTTTGAATGTGTTTGACTTTCATTTGATTCAATTAGCTCTGTAGAATGCATTTGACTTTCATTTGATTCAATTAGCTTTGTTGACATGCATTTTACTTTCATTTGTTTCAAAAAACTTTGTGTGAATGTGTTTGACTTTCATTTATTCATTTAGCTTTGTAGAATGCATTAGACTTTCATTTGATTCTATTAGCATTGTTTGAATGTGTTTGACTTTCATTTGATTCAATTAGCTTTTTTGAATGCATTTGACTTTCATTTGATTCAAAAAGCTATGTTTGAATGTGTTTGACTTTCATTTGATTCAATGAGCTTTGTTTGAATGTGTTTGACTTTCATTTGATTCAATTAGCTTTGTAGAATGCATTAGACTTTCATTTGATTCAATTAGCTTTGTTTAAATGTGTTTGACTTTCATTTGATTCAATTAGCTTTGTAGAATGCATTTGACTTTTATTTGATTCAATTAGCTTTGTTGAATGCATTTGACTTTCATTTGTTTCAAAAAGCTTTTTTGAATGTGTTTGACTTTCATTTGTTTCAAAAAGCTTTTTTTCAATTTGTTTGACTTTCATTTGATTCAATTAGCTTTGTAGAATGCATTTGACTTTCATTTGATTCAATTAGCTTTGTTTGAATGTGTTTGACTTTCATTTGATTCAATTAGCTTTGTAGAATGCATTTGACTTTTATTTGATTCAATTAGCTTTGTTGAATGCATTTGACTTTCATTTGATTCAAAAAGATTTTTTTTAGTGTGTTTGACTTTCATTTGATTCAATTAGCTTTGTAGAATGCATATGACTTTTATTTGATTCAATTAGCTTCGTTGAATGCATTTGACTTTCATTTGATTCAATTAGCTTTGTTTGAATATGTTTGACTTTCATTTGATTCAGTTAGCTTTGTTTGATCGTGTTTAACTTTCTTTTGATTGAATTCGCTTTGTAGAATGCATTTGACTTTCATTTGATTCAATTAGCTTTGTTGAATGTATTTGACTTTCACTTGATTCAAAAAACTTTGATTGAATGTGTTTGACTTTCATTTGATTCACTTAGCTTTGTAGAATGCATTTGACTTTTATTTGATTCAATTAGCTTTGTAGAATGCATTTGACTTTCATTTGTATCAAAAAGCTTTGTTTGAATGTGTTTGACTTTCATCTGATTCAATTAGCTTCGTAGAATGCATTAGACTTTCGTTTGATTCAATTAGCTTTGTTTGAATGTGTTTGACTTTCATTTGATTCAATTTTTGTAGATTTCATTTGACTTTCATTTGATTCAATTAGCTTTTTTTGATTGCATTTGACTTTCATTTGATTCAAAAAGCTTTGTTTGAATGTGTTTTGACTTTCATTTGATTCAATTAGCTTTGTTTTGATCGTGTTAAATTTTCTTTTGATTCAATTAGCTTTGAATAATGCATTTGACTTTCATTTGATTCAATTAGCTTTGTTGAATGAATTGGACCCTCATTTGATTCAAAAAGCTTTGATTAAATGTGTTTCACTTTCATTAGATTCAATTACCTTTGTAGAATGCATTGGAGTTTTATTTGATTCAATTAGCTTTGTTAAAAGCATTTGACTTTCAGTTAATTCAAAAAGCTTTCTTTGAATGTGTTTGACTCTCATTTGTTCAATTAGCTTTTTAGAATGCATTTAACTTTCATTTGATTCAAAAAGCTTGGTTTGAATGAGTTTGACTTTCATTTGATTCAATTAACTTTGAAGAATGTGTTTGACTTTCATTTGATTCAATTAGCTTTGTAGAATGCATTTGACTTTCATTTAATTAAATTAGCTTTGTTGAATGTATTTGACTTTCATATCATTCGAAAAACTTTGGTTGAATGTGTTTGAATTCATTTGATTCAATTAGCCTTGTAGATTGCATTCGACTTTCATTTGATTCAATTAGCTTTGTTGAAAGCATTTGACTTTCATTTGATTCAAAACGCTATGTTTGAATGTGTTTGACATTCATTTGATTCAATTAGCTTTGTAGAATGTGTTTGACTTTCATTTGATTCAATTAGCTTATTTGAATGCATTTAACTTTCATTTGATTCAAAAAGCTATGTTTGAATGTGTTTGACTTTCATTTGATTCAATTAGCCTTTTAGAATGCATTTGAATTTAATTTGATTCAATTAGCTTTGTTGAATGCATTTGACTTTCATTTGATAAAAAAAGCTTTGTTTGAATGAGTTTGACTTTCATTTGATTCATTTAGCTTTGTAAAATGCATTTGACTTTCATTTGATTCAATTAGCTTTGTTGCATGCATTTGACTTTCATTTGATTCAATTAGCTTTGTAGAATGCATTAGATTTTCATTTGATTTAATTAGCTTTGTTTGAATGTGTTTGACTTTCATTTGATTCAATTAGCTTTGTAGAATGCATTAGACTTTCATTTGATTCAATTAGCTTTGTTTGAATGTGTTTGACTTTCATTTGATTCAATTAGCTTTGTAGAATGCATTTGACTTTTATTTGATTCAATTAGATTTGTTGAATGCATTTGACTTTCATTTGATTCAAAAAGCTATGTTTGAATGTGTTTGACTTTCATTTGATTCAATTAGCTTTGTTTGAATGTGTTTGACTTTCATTTGATTCAATTAGCTTTGTAGAATGCATTAGACTTTCATTTGATTCAATTAGCTTTATTTGAATGTGTTTGACTTTCATTTGATTCAATTAGCTTCGTAGAATGCATTTGACTTTTATTTGATTCAATTAGCTTTGTTGAATGCATTTGACTTTCATTTGTTTCAAAAAGCTTTTTTGAATGTGTTTGACTTTCATTTGTTTCAAAAAGCTTTTTTTGAATTTGTTTGACTTTCATTTGATTCAATTAGCTTTGTAGAATGCATTTGACTTTTATTTGATTCAATTAGCTTCGTTGAATGCATTTGACTTTCATTTGATTCAAAAAGCTTTGTTTGAATATGTTTGACTCTCATTTGATTCAATTAGCTTTGTAGAATGCATTTGACTTTCATTTGATTCAATTAGCTTTGTTGCATGCATTTTACTTTCATTTGTTTCAAAAAGCTATGTTTGAATGTGTTTGACTTTCATTTGATTCAATTAGCTTTGTTTGAATGTGTTTGACTTTCATTTGATTCAATTAGCTTTGTAGAATGCATTTGACTTTTATTTGATTCAATTAGATTTGTTGAATGCATTTGACTTTCATTTGATTCAAAAAGCTATGTTTGAATGTGTTTGACTTTCATTTGATTCAATTAGCTTTGTTTAAATGTGTTTGACTTTCATTTGATTCAATTAGCTTTGTAGAATGCATTAGACTTTCATTTGATTCTATTAGCATTGTTTGAATGTGTTTGACTTTCATTTGATTCAATTTTTGTAGATTTCATTTGACTTTCATTTGATTCAATTAGCTTTTTTGAATGCATTTGACTTTCATTTGATTCAAAAAGCTTTGTTTGAATGTGTTTGACTTTCATTTGATTCAATTAGCTTTGTTTGATCGTGTTAAATTTTCTTTTGATTCAATTAGCTTTGAATAATGCATTTGACTTTCATTTGATTCAATTAGCTTTGTTGAATGAATTTGACCCTCATTTGATTCAAAAAGCTTTGATTGAATGTGTTTCACTTTCATTAGATTCAATTACCTTTGTAGAATGCATTTGAGTTTTATTTGATTCAATTAGCTTTGTTAAAAGCATTTGACTTTCATTTGATTCAAAAAGCTTTGTTTGAATGTGTTTGACTTTCATTTGATTCAATTAGCTCTGTAGAATGCATTTGACTTTCATTTGATTCAATTAGCTTTGTTGCATGCATTTTACTTTCATTTGTTTTAAAAAACTTTGTGTGAATGTGTTTGACTTTCATTTGATTCAATTAGCTTTGTTGCATGCATTTGACTTTCATTTGTTTAAAAAAACTTTGTTTGAATGTGTTTCTCTTTCATTTGATTCAATTAGCTTTGTAGAATGCATTAGACTTTCATTTGATTCAATTAGCTTTGTTTGAATGTGTTTGACTTTCATTTAATTCAGATTTTGTAGATTGCATTTGACTTTCATTTGATTCAATTAGCTTTTTTAAATGCATTTGACTTTCATTTGATTTAAAAAGCTTTGTTTGAATGTGTTTGACTTTCATTTGATTTAAAAAGCTTTGTTTGAATGTGTTTGACTTTCATTTGATTCAATTAGCTTTGTAGAATGCATTAGTCTTTCATTTGATTCAATTAGCTTTGTTTGAATGTGTTTGACTTTCATTTGATTCAATTAGCTTTGTAGAATGCATTAGACTTTCATTTGATTCAATTAGCTTTGTTTCAATGTGTTTGACTTTCATTTGATTCAATTAGCTTTGTAGAATGCATTTGACTTTTATTTGATTCAATTAGCTTTGTTGAATGCATTTGACTTTCATTTGTTTCAAAAAGCTTTTTTTGAATGTGTTTGACTTTATTTGTTTCAAAAAGCTTTTTTTGAATGTGTTTTACTTTCATTTGATTCAATTCGCTTTGTAGAATGCATTTGACTTTCATTTGATTCAATTAGCTCTTTTGAATGTATTTGACTTTCATTTGATTCAATTAGCTCTTTTGAATGTATTTGACTTTCATTTGATTCAATTATCTTTGTAGAATGCATTTGACTTTCTTTTGATTGAATTCGCTTTGTAGAATGCATTTGACTTTCATTTGATTCAATTAGCTTTGTTGAATGTATTTGACTTTCACTTGATTCAAAAAACTTTGATTGAATGTGTTTGACTTTCTTTTGATTCACTTAGCTTTGTAGAATGCATTTGACTTTTATTTGATTCAATTAGCTTTGTAGAATGCATTTGACTTTCATTTGTATCAAAAAGCTTTGTTTGAATGTGTTTGACTTTCATCTGATTCAATTAGCTTCGTAGAATGCATTAGACTTTCGTTTGATTCAATTAGCTTTGTTTGAATGTGTTTGACTTTCATTTGATTCAATTTTTGTAGATTTCATTTGACTTTCATTTGATTCAATTAGCTTTTTTGAATGCATTTGACTTTCATTTGATTCAAAAAGCTTTGTTTGAATGTGTTTGACTTTCATTTGATTCAATTAGCTTTGTTTGATCGTGTTAAATTTACTTTTGATTCAATTAGCTTTGAATAATGCATTTGACTTTCATTTGATTCAATTAGCTTTGTTGAATGAATTTGACCCTCATTTGATTCAAAAAGCTTTGATTAAATATGTTTCACTTTCATTAGATTCAATTACCTTTGTAGAATGCATTTGAGTTTTATTTGATTTAATTAGCTTTGTTAAAAGCATTTGACTTTCATTTGATTCAAAAAGCTTTCTTTGAATGTGTTTGACTCTCATTTGTTCAATTAGCTTTGTTGAATGCATTTGACTTTCATTTGATTAAAAAAAGCTTTGTTTGAATGAGTTTGACTTTCATTTGATTCATTTAGCTTTGTAAAATGCATTTGACTTTCATTTGATTCAATTAGCTTTGTTGCATGCATTTGACTTTCATTTGATTCAATTAGCTTTGTAGAATGCATTAGACTTTCATATGATTTAATTAGCGTTGTTTGAATGTGTTTGACTTTCATTTGATTCAATTAGCTTTGTAGAATGCATTAGACTTTCATTTGATTCAATTAGCTTTGTTTGAATGTGTTTGACTTTCATTTGATTCAATTAGCTTTCTAGAATGCATTTGACTTTTATTTGATTCAATTAGACTTGTTGAATGCATTTGACTTTCATTTGATTCAAAAAGCTATGTTTGAATGTGTTTGACTTTCATTTGATTCAATTAGCTTTGTTTGAATGTGTTTGACTTTCATTTGATTCAATTAGCTTTGTAGAATGCATTAGACTTTCATTTGATTCAATTAGCTTTATTTGAATGTGTTTGACTTTCATTTGATTCAATTAGCTTTGAAGAATGCATTTGACTTTTATTTAATTCAATTAGCTTTGTTGAATGCATTTGACTTTCATTTGTTTCAAAAAGCTTTTTTGAATGTGTTTGACTTTCATTTGTTTCAAAAAGCTTTTTTTTGAATTTGTTTGACTTTCATTTGATTCAATTAGCTTTGTAGAATGCATTTGACTTTTATTTGATTCAATTAGCTTCGTTGAATGCATTTGACTTTCATTTGATTCAAAAAGCTTTGTTTGAATATGTTTGACTCTCATTTGATTCAATTAGCTTTGTAGAATGCATTTGACTTTCATTTGATTCAATTAGCTTTGTTGCATGCATTTTACTTTCATTTGTTTCAAAAAACTTTGTGTGAATGTGTTTGACTTTCATTTGATTCATTTAGCTTTGTAGAATGCATTAGACTTTCATTTGATTCTATTAGCATTGTTTGAATGTGTTTGACTTTCATTTGATTCAATTTTTGTAGATTTCATTTGACTTTCATTTGATTCAATTAGCTTTTTTGAATGCATTTGACTTTCATTTGATTCAAAAAGCTTTGTTTGAATGTGTTTGACTTTCATTTGATTCAATTAGCTTTGTTTGATCGTGTTAAATTTTCTTTTGATTCAATTAGCTTTGAATAATGCATTTGACTTTCATTTGATTCAATTAGCTTTGTTGAATGAATTTGACCCTCATTTGATTCAAAAAGCTTTGATTGAATGTGTTTCACTTTCATTAGATTCAATTACCTTTGTAGAATGCATTTGAGTTTTATTTGATTCAATTAGCTTTGTTAAAAGCATTTGACTTTCATTTGATTCAAAAAGCTTTGTTTGAATGTGTTTGACTTTCATTTGATTCAATTAGCTCTGTAGAATGCATTTGACTTTCATTTGATTCAATTAGCTTTGTTGCATGCATTTTACTTTCATTTGTTTCAAAAAACTTTGTGTGAATGAGTTTCACTTTCATTTTATTCATTTAGCTTTGTAGAATGCATTAGACTTTCATTTGATTCTATTAGCATTGTTTGAATGTGTTTGACTTTCATTTGATTCAATTAGCTTTTTTGAATGCATTTGACTTTCATTTGATTCAAAAAGCTATGTTTGAATGTGTTTGACTTTCATTTGATTCAATTAGCTTTGTTTGAATGTGTTTGACTTTCATTTGATTCAATTAGCTTTGTAGAATGCATTAGACTTTCATTTGATTCAATTAGCTTTGTTTAAATGTGTTTGACTTTCATTTGATTCAATTAGCTTTGTAGAATGCATTTGACTTTTATTTGATTCAATTAGCTTTGTTGAATGCATTTGACTTTCATTTGTTTCAAAAAGCTTTTTTGAATGTGTTTGACTTTCATTTGTTTCAAAAAGCTTTTTTTGAATGTGTTTGACTTTCATTTGATTCAATTAGCTTTGTAGAATGCATTTGACTTTTATTTGATTCAATTAGCTTCGTTGAATGCATTTGACTTTCATTTGATTCAAAAAGCTTTGTTTGAATATGTTTGACTCTCATTTGATTCAGTTAGCTTTGTTTGATCCAGTTTAACTTTCTTTTGATTCAATTCGCTTTGTAGAATGCATTTGACTTTCATTTGATTCAATTAGCGTTGTTGAATGTATTTGACTTTCATTTGATTAAAAAAGCTTTGTTTGAATGTGTTTGACTTTCATTTGATTCAATTAGCTTTGTAGAATGCATTTGACTTTCATTTGATTCAATTAGCTTTGTTGCATGCATTTTACTTTCATTTGTTTCAAAAAACTTTGTGTGAATGTGTTTGACTTTCATTTGATTCATTTAGCTTTGTAGAATGCATTAGACTTTCATTTGATTCTATTAGCTTTGTTTGAATGTGTTTGACTTTCATTTGATTCAATTTTTGTAGATTTCATTTGACTTTCATTTGATTCAATTAGCTTTTTTGAATGCATTTGACTTTCATTTGATTCAAAAAGCTTTGTTTGAATGTTTTTGACTTTCATTTGATTCATTTAGCTTTGTTTGATCGTGTTAAATTTTCTTTTGATTCAATTAGCTTTGAATAATGCATTTGACTTTCATTTGATTCAATTAGCTTTGTTGAATGAATTTGACCCTCATTTGATTCAAAAAGCTTTGATTGAATGTGTTTCACTTTCATTAGATTCAATTACCTTTGTAGAATGCATTTGAGTTTTATTTGATTCAATTAGCTTTGTTAAAAGCATTTGACTTTCATTTGATTCAAAAAGCTTTCTTTGAATGTGTTTGACTCTCATTTGATTCAATTAGCTTTTTAGAATGCATTTAACTTTCATTTGGTTCAAAAAGCTTTGTTTGAATGTGTTTGACTTTCTTTTGATTCAATTAGCTTTGTAGAATGCATTTGACTTTCATTTAATTCAATAAGCTTTGTTGAATGTATTTGACTTTCATATCATTCGAAAAACTTTGGTTGAATGTGTTTGAATTCATTTGATTCAATTAGCCTTGTAGATTGCATTTGACTTTCATTTGATTCAATTAGCTTTGTTGAAAGCATTTGACTTTCATTTGATTCAAAAAGCTATGTTTGAATGTGTTTGACTTTCATTTGATTCAATTAGCTTATTTGAATGCATTCGACTTTCATTTGATTCAAAAAGCTATGTTTCAATGTGTTTGTTTTTCATTTAATTCAATTAGCCTTTTAGAAAGCATTTGAATTTCATTTGATTCAATTAGCTTTGTTGAATGCATTTGACTTTCATTTGATTCAAAATGCTTTGTTTGAATGTTTTTGACTTTCATTTGATTCAATTAGCTTTGTAGAATGCATTTGACTTTCATTTGATTCAATTAGCTTTGTAGAATGCATTTGACTTTCATTTGATTCAATTAGCTTTGTTGCATGCATTTTACTTTCATTTGTTTCAAAAAACTTTGTGTGAATGTGTTTGACTTTCATTTGATTCATTTAGCTTTGTAGAATGCATTAGACTTTCATTTGATTCTATTAGCTTTGTTTGAATGTGTTTGACTTTCATTTGATTCAATTTTTGTAGATTTCATTTGACTTTCATTTGATTCAATTAGCTTTTTTGAACGCATTTGACTTTCATTTGATTCAAAAAGCTTTGTTTGAATGTGTTTGACTTTCATTTGATTCAATTAGCTTTGTTTGATCGTGTTAAATTTTCTTTTGATTCAATTAGCTTTGAATAATGCATTTGACTTTCATTTGATTCAATTAGCTTTGTTGAATGAATTTGACCCTCATTTGATTCAAAAAGCTTTGATTGAATGTGTTTGACTTTCATTAGATTCAATTACCTTTGTAGAATGCATTTGAGTTTTATTTGATTCAATTAGCTTTGTTAAAAGCATTTGACTTTCATTTGATTCAAAAAGCTTTCTTTGAATGTGTTTGACTCTCATTTGATTCAATTAGCTTTTTAGAATGCATTTAACTTTCATTTGGTTCAACAAGCTTTGTTTGAATGTGTTTGACTTTCATTTGATTCAATTAGCTTTGTAGAATGCATTTGACTTTCATTTAATTCAATAAGCTTTGTTGAATGTATTTGACTTTCATATCATTCGAAAAACTTTGGTTGAATGTGTTTGAATTCATTTGATTCAATTAGCCTTGTAGATTGCATTTGACTTTCATTTGATTCAATTAGCTTTGTTGAAAGCATTTGACTTTCATTTGATTCAAAAAGCTATGTTTGAATGTGTTTGACTTTCATTTGATTCAATTAGCTTTGTAGAATGTGTTTGACTTTTGTTTCGGGGTTTTCTGATGTCCTGCGGGAGAGTTACAATTCCGAGACTGGAACCGGACGCCTGTACCTGCAAAATAACGGAGACTCCTGAGAGCTCCGCCTCCAACGGTCAAGTTAGTACCTGATTAAGGAGTAATCAATACAGAAATTAAAGTAATCAGATCTCTCTAGGTGAGAGTGCTTAGTGTTGGTAATCTGCGTTGTTAGCGTGATTAGCCGGTTGTTAATAACTCTGTTCTTCTCTGCTTGATCTCTTAATTATTCGGTTCCCTGATTAATAAGGATTAATCGAGTATTTATAGCCTTGGGAAGCGTGCAACTCTCTAGGTTTAAGGTAAACCTAGGGTTGATCGGGCTTCTAGACTGAATTGGGCCTTGATGGCCGGTTGTCCCATTTGGCATGGGTGGACACGTGGCGTGTCTTAAGTGGTCCGTGGAGGACGTATCTGTGATTGACACGTGGCAGGCTCCTGTTGGCCTTCGTGAAGGACACGTGGCGGAACCTGGTTGGTCCACTTGTCAGACGGTGATTGGTGGATAAAAATCCCCTAATCATTTGCCCCTCACAGGTGGCACGCGACTGGTCACGTGTCGCCTGTGACAGGTGTCGCACGGTGACAGGCGACGGCCTGTTACAAGTGTCACCTTGCAGACGGCCGAGAGATTTCCCGCCCAAATTTTGAATTTGGAAGCGACCCTTCGCCTTCTCACTTTGCCTATAAAAGGAAGTGCTGACTTCGGTCATTTTCACATTTGAGAACTTTTGCGAGAACATTCGGACCCCTGAACTTGCTCTGACATTTCGGACTTTTTCTGCCTACCGCCTGTTCTGACAAGCCGACTGACCCGAACTTTCAGGACTTCATCAACCGTCACTCGTTCAGGTAACTTAGTTCTCTTACTCTTAATTTTCTTTTTATTTTTTTGAAATGGCACCATGGAAGCACACGACACGCCCTAAGTTAGTGATCAGCCGGTCACCGGGGACGGCTGAATCTAGGACTAGGAGTGCCGCCTGCCCTTTTCTGGACCCATCTTTGCCCTTTATACAAAGTCCGACTGTATCTGTGTCTATGCAGAACGTGATGGCCAGAACAAAAAAGACTGCTATGATATCAAACTCAGACGGCTCCTCCCAAAGGGTGCTCCTTAGTGAAACATCTGACCAGGCGCCAGATGTAGAACGAGACGACTGTCAAGCTGACAGTTCTGAGAGAGGGACCAAGGTGTTCCCTTCCCATCTTACCGTGGACATGTCTAATTTTCCTTCTGCTCCTTCTAAGGGAGAGGAGGCGGGCCCCTCTAGGAGAGGGGAGGAGTCGTCCTCTTCGGACTCGTCAGGGGACGAGTCCGAATCCAGCTCTTCTGACCATAGTTCTTCTGGCTCAGAAGAAAAACATAGCCGCCTACAAGAGGCGAGAAGTTCTCATGCAGTGGAGAAGGGGGATAATTGGGCAGAGCCGTCCGCCTCTTACAGAGAGGAAAACGCCCCCTACTACTGCAGGGTACCCCGGGGCCGGATTGCAACCATGCGAGACAACGTGGCGAGTTTTATTGCTAACCACAAAATGGGCCCGGAGTATTTACTGTTTGTGCCGGATCCAGAAGATACTGTCGTCTGGCCGGCTGGTACCAGCTATGGTGACGGCTGCTTTGGCTGCTATGTGGCGGCCATCAAAGCTGGACTGCGCTTCCCATTACATCCGGCTGTTCAGCGGATTTTAGATGGGTATGATCTGGGGTTATGGCAGTTAGCCCCCAACTCTTGGGTAAACGTACTCGGCTATGTGGCCGGGTGCGAACTGAACGGGGTGGAGCCAAGTTTTGAGGCTTTCGCCCACATGAACTATCTCAGCCGGACCCCTAAGTCGGGAGGTACCGGCTGGTATCAATTAACAAGCCATAGGGGTTACCTCATGACGAGAGGTAAGGCAAACAAATGGAAGGATTGGCGGAACACCTTCCTTATTATCGAGAGTTCAGACACGGAGCTGAACAAACGTTTTAACAAGTGGAACAGGGATCCGCCTCTTCTCGCAGGCGGCCGCAGCATGCCGCCTGTTCCCCCAAAGGCTAAAAAAGAGATCCTAGACAAAGGACTCTTCAAAGTAGAGACTAGGGTGAACTCTACTTCAGGGGTACGAGAGCAAGTACCCCTAAACTGCGTCCCGAGCTTCAAGTGGCTCTATGACGAGTACTTCTTGGCCGCCTGTGGCCTCAGCAGTCGGTGCTCTAGAGGTAGCCGGCCTGACGAATACTCTGTTTTTTCACGCCTTGTTTACTTGGGATTTTTACTAACTTTGCTGTTTATTTCTTTCAGCCGACGCCATGAGTAAAATAACAGCATCTAAGACTGCGGCGGCCATGCTGCGGGTCTCGCTAATGAAGCAGTCGTATGCCGACTCCCCCAGCAAGGAGGCACCCTTGGTAAGCTTTGAAAACTCTTCTCCTTTTAGTTGTCTTATGCATATACTAACTCTTTTTGTTTTCAGTCTGGCACTCCAAGGGCTTCTTCCTCGCAACAGCCAGACCCCAAGGCCCGGAGGACGACTGTTGCAAGCTCTCCTGGGTCTTCCAGGAAAACAGTGGCGGCTGAGAAGCAGCCGGCCACTTCTTCAAAAACCCAGGCGGGGCCGCCTAGATGTATGGACACTTGCTTGTTAAAACTCACCCTTGCTTCCTTCTTGATTAGGTCTAACTTGTTTTTTTTCTTTCGCTTAATGCAGCCGGCCCCCGGGGACTAGACTTGGTTGAGGTAGCCAAGTCTATGGTTAAAGTAGTTCCTCCATCTGACAGGGAGGCGGTCAAGGGTGCCGGCACCCTTGACCTCGATGGAATTTCAGGGGTCCTAGCTGAGGTATACTTAGCACCTTTTTGAGCTTTTGAGTTCCAGGACGCCTGTTAACTCTTTTGATTGGAAACTGACGCCTGTTTTTCTTTGTACTTAGGCCCTGCTCCGAGTCAACAGCCTTCGCAAGCCGATTGATCGGAAAAACAAAGAGGTAAAGGCCGCAAAGGCTATGGCCGCCTCCAGCTGTGATAAGGCAATGTTTCAAATTGCCCAAAATGAAGTACTGACCATTGATCTTCTTTATTATCAGGCGCAGGCGACCGCCGCTGTTCGGGCTCAGCTAGAGGCGGCCCAAAAGAAGGTTGACGAGCTGGAGGGGACCGTCACCAACCTTAAAGCCGAGCTGAAACCCCTTCGCCAAAAAATGCACTCTTACGAAGCCATGGAGAAATCTTTGGCTAACGTAAAAGAACGCCTGGTGAACCAGGAGAAGAGTCTTACCCAAGAGCTCTCGGACAAGGCCGAGCAAGAGAAACAAGAGCTCGTCCGGGAGATGGTGGAAGACTCCGCCCAAATCCAACGCATGACCTAGGAACGACTGTTCCCCAGTGCCGACTTTGCCTCATGGGAAAGAACGTACCGCCAGTGTTCGGAAATATATAATCAACAGATCCTGGCGGCTGCTGAAGAAGAGGCGTTGGACGTTGCGTTGGAGGAGGAAGAGCCGGTTGTGGCGCTTGTGCCACTTGGGGGTAAGGCATCAAAAGATGGTGCAGCTAAGGCCGAGTCCAGCAAGAAGAGTGTTGACCAGGCGGCTGCTGCTGATACTGAACTGCCCCCTTCTTAAGCTTTAAGTATTTTTTTCTTTTCACGGCCTGCGTGCCGTTTGCTTTGTAATTACCCGGCCAGGGGGCCGGGGTTTTGAATATTCTGCTGGTCTTTTATGGTCGGCTCATTTTAATCAAATTTTTTGTTTTGGTTCAAATTTGTCTAAGTATTTGAAATTTGCTCACTAGACCGACTGTTGTGTATGGCCGAACGTTAAGACAGGTACAAATAGTAAGTATGCCGCCTATGCCCCTGGACGACTGGTTATCTGTTTCCAGGATAGATGATCAGTCGGCCATTTAATCAATCGGTATTCGAACTCCTTATTCAATTTGACCAAGTAAATAGAATTACCTAGTAGCCAAGGAATTAAGTAGGAAAACAAGCGGCGGGTACCGGTTGTTTCCCTTTATTGCCAATGTTGGCTTTTAACTCGTTATTTGTTAACCTAGCAAGAGTATTGGTTGAGAGCCTTTGTTTATTAAAAACAAGTGGACGACTCATACCTTTTAGGCTCCGTACTAAGTTTGAGTGACTATTAAGTTAACATAGGAGTTATTTAGTCTTTGTCACAATCTTGATTGAGTAGTAAAGGTATCAGGCGGCGTAGGCCGGCTAGACCCCTTGATTCACCAATGTTTGTTGGCTATTAACTCAATAGGTTATCCAGTAGGAATAGGGGTTCGAGTGCCCTTGTTTGTTTAAAACAGGCGGACGACCCAAACTTTTTAGGTTCCATACCAAATTTGAAGGAGTGACTGAGTTAACTTTGGAGTTACTCAGTCGCCGTCACTTTTGTTTGAGAAGTAGAGGTACCAGGCGGCGTAGGCCGGCTAGACCCCTTGATTCGCCAATGTTTGTTGGCTATTAACTCAATAGGTACCCCCTGCATTTATCCCAAGTAATACAGGCGGTTATCTGACTCAGATGTCAACTGCTACCATTGGTTTGGTTAGTGATAGAGTTATCTTTGTCTCAAAAACGGCTACGTGGTTGCCCTTGGGGACAGTCGTATAGGTGCCGTGTAATTAGTTTATAGAACAATGTTCCACCCAATAGGGAGCTGCTCTCTGCGACGAATTTCATCCGGAGGGATGCCGTCGGACGCCTGCTATGATGTTGGGACAGGTCGAATTAGTTTTGTAGTTTTGATCAGGTGGCTTGGCGCCTGGTCTGATCATTCGGCCGGTGGCCTTGGTAAGTTCTTGGTGAACGTAGGTGCTAAGTAAAAGAAGGGTAGCCGCCTGTTAGTTACAGGATCGGCCAGGCCCTAATCTTTTTAGCTAAGTATTGTGAGTAAAATACTCGATGGAGAGTAGCCGACTGTAAAGGAACAGACGGCATGCCCCTCTAAAGATAAAGAGTGAAACTCAATGGAGAGTAGCCGACTGTAAAGGTACAGACGGCATGCCCCTCGTAATACAATATTGAATAGTAAGTGCAAACTTTATTAAGTAGCTCTACTTTACATCATTCAGAAAAAATATTTTTTAAGGTTATCTACGTTCCAGGTTCGGGGCAACGGTTGTCCGTCTGGTGTTTCCAGACGGTAGGTACCGTCCCTGACTTCCGCATAGATTCGGTAGGGTCCTTCCCAGTTGGGAGTTAGTTTTCCAGACTCATTAGCCCTACCAACTGCTTCCATTTTTCTAAGTACAAAGTCCCCTACTTTGAGTGGACGCCTGTGTACTTTCTTGTTGTATGATCTAGTCATTCTCAGGCGATAGATCTCATGGCGCAAAACAGCATTGCCCCTCTTTTCAGGAAGTGAGTCTAATGCCAGGCGCATAGCTTCCCAGTTTGCCTCTTCGTCATATAGCATTACTCGAAGAGTCGGCTCGTAGTGTTCTATTGGAAGAACAGCTTCTGCACCATAAGTTAGGAGGAAGGGAGTTTCTCCAGTCGCCCCTTTTTCAGTCGTCCTAATGGCCCAAAGAACATGTGGTAGTTCATCTGCCCATAGGCCGCCTGCTCGTTCAATCTTTTTCTTGAGACCGTCTGAGATGATTTTATTAAAGGCTTCTACCTGGCCGTTTGCTTGTGGACGGCCGACAGATGCAAAGTAATGTGCAATTCCTTGGTCTCCCAACCAGCTTTTGAGAACAGGCGTCTCAAATTGGGGACCATTATCAAAAACCATAGACATGGGAACCCCGAACCGAGTGATGACGTTTTTCCAAATGAATGAAATTACATATTTCGTCTTGATTCCCTTTACAGCCTCCGCCTCTACCCATTTAGTGAAGTAGTCAACGGCAACAAGTATATACCTTCTGCCGCCTGTAGCAGGCGTATATGGACCCAGAATGTCCATGCCCCACTTAGCAAACGGTAGTGGGCTGTGAATGGTAGTGAGGTCAGTAGCCGGACGGTGAATTAATTTGCCAAACCTTTGGCACTTGTCACATTTTTTCACCATCTCCATTGCATCTGCTTCCAAAGTAGGCCAAAAGTAGCCCTGCCGCCTTGCCCTTTGAGCAAGCATCCTACCACCTATATGGGAAGCACAGAAACCAGAGTGAAGATCATCTAGTATCTCTCGTCCCTTTTCAGGTGTAACACACTTTAAGAAGGGTTGAAGGTGCCCCCTCTTGTGAAGTTCTCCCTGTATCATTTCAAAACAGGAGGCTCGTTTTTTCAGTGCTGCCGCCTGTTGAGGATCATCCGGCAGTGTACCGTTTGTCAGATATGCCCTGATTGAATCCATCCAGGTTGAGCTTCTGTCTAGAATTCCAATAGGATTTTCCTCGATGCTTCTCTTCTCCATTACTTCCCAAAACACAGTTCGAGGAGTATCGGAGGAGGCGGATGATGCTAATTTCGAAAGTGCATCTGCCTGGTTGTTTTCTGATCTCGGCACTTGGATCAGATGGAAATCCTCAAGGGAGCCGACTGCTTGTCGGACCGCCTGTAAATACTTGATCATGGCCGGATGTGTTGCTTCGTATTCGCCATTGTACTGACTCACTATCAGTTGTGAATCAGAACAGGCGTCTATTTTCATTGCCCCTGCCGCCTTACACATGCGGATCCCGGCTAGTAAAGCTTCATATTCTGCCTCATTGTTTGAAGCCTGGAAACTGAAGCGTAGAGCATACTCGAACCTGTCGCCCTCTGGAGATTGACATACGACGCCTGCTCCACAACCGTTTGAAGTAGAGCTTCCGTCCACATATACCTTCCAGACTTGGTCTGGAACTTGAGAGTCAGGAGGACGGGTCATCTCTACAATAAAGTCAGCAAAGGCTTGCCCCTTCACTGCTTTTCTAGGCTCGAAAGTAACTTCGAGACTCTGCATTTCTATGGCCCATTTGATCATTCGTCCGGAGGACTCCATGGTGGTAAGGGGCCGCTTGATCGGTTGGTCGGTATACACGACGACTGCATGTGCCAGAAAGTAGGGCTTCAATTTTTTAACAGCCATGATGAGTGCAAGACCAAATTTCTCCACTAGGGGATACCTCAACTCGGCATTTTTCAGTACGTGACTGACAAAGTAGACCGGAAGTTGACAGCCGTCCCTTTCAGCAAGGAGCACCGCGCTTAACGCATGATCAGAGACGGCCAGGTACATGTACAGATTTTCTTTGGGCAAAGGGCTGACCAGCCTCGGCAAGGAATGCAAGTGAACCTTTAATTTCTGGAAGGCGGCCTCAGCATCCGGCCCCCATTCAAACCTTGCCTTTTTCTTAATTGCCTGGAAAAAGTATAGGCATTTGTCGCCTGATCGGCTTAGAAATCATCCCAAGGCCGCCAGACAACCTGTTAACTTCTGAACCTCTCGGACGGTACGAGGCGACTGCATGTCAATGACCGCCTGTACCTTCTCAGGGTTCGCCTCTATTCCTCTCTGGTTGATAAGGAATCCGAGAAATTTCCCAGACTCAACTCCAAATACACATTTCTTGGATTGAGCATGACATGGTGCCGCCTGAGTGTGGCGAAAGTTTCTCGGAGATCCGTCAGATGATCTTCCTGAAGTTTAGTCTTGACAATCATATCATCAATGTATGCCTCGACGTTTCTCCCAATCTGATCAAAGAACACTGTGTTTATCATTCGTTGGAAGGTAGCCGGGGCATTCTTAAGACCAAACGGCATGACCGTGTAACAGTATAATCCCTGATCAGTGACGAAGGCCGTCTTCTCCTGATCTTTCTTCCATAAAGGAATTTGATGAAAACAGAATAGGCGTCATAAAACTCATCAAGGCATGGCCGGCTGTTGAGTCGACCAGGTTATCAATTTTAGGCAGAGGGTAACTGTCTTTGGGGCACGCCTTTGTTCAAGTCTGTGTAGTCTACACACATTCGCCAGGTGCCATTTGGCTTTTTAACAAGCACCACATTTGCAACCCAATCTGGGAAGTAACATTGCCGAATGAACCCTGCGTCAAGTAATTTTTTGACTTCGGCGGCTGCCGCCTGACCTCTTTCTTCACCATGGTTCCGTTTCTTTTGTCGTACCGGCTTCTTTTTCGGAATCCACAGCGAGTTTGTGTACTGCCAGATCAGGACTAATGCCTGGCATTTCATGGACTTCAAATGCAAAGATGTCCTTGTATTCTTTCAACGGGTTGTGAAAGTCGTCACCAAGGTTTCTCAGAGTAGTTGTCCCTACTTTGACTGTTCGGTCAGGATGGAGTCGTCTAATATCAGGTCCATATGCTCACCAGCCGGCTGAGGGCGGAACTCATCCGGCCGGTCCTCTGCCAATGATTGCTATTTTCTTGCTTTTCTTGCGGACTAGTCTGGGACGCCTTTCTTTTTCTGTCGCCTGTTTTCTTGAACAGGCGCACTCTCCTTGACATTGTCAAGGTCTGTTTTTTCTCCACTTGACCCAGTGGCCATAACAGTGGGCTTGACATCCGAGAGATAGCACTCTCGGGCCATCCTCTGATCTCCCGTAGGGAGCCGACTGTTCCATTGTCCCTTTCAAACTTAAGCAGCATAAGTGACGGGATTTATAACAGCCTGGAATTATTCAGGGTTGGTCGACCAGAATCATGTTGTAGGCCGAGAGTTCCTCTACCACTAGGAACCGGACTACCATGTGTCGTCCTTCCCCTTTTTCGCCCAGGCGGATGGGTAGATCTACTCGTCCCAGTGGGTGGACGACTCCTCCTCCAAAACCTATTAAAGGGTGGGAGGCCGGATGTATGCAGTCCGTCTGATATTTCAGTTTTGACAGACATTTGCTGCTGATGAGATCTGAAGAGCTCCCGGTATCTATGAGGATTCGACCAACTCTCTGGTTGGCCACTTTACATTCAATAACGAGGGGGTCGTCATGCGGCCCCTTATTCCTCCTAGATTCTCTTCAGTGATGACAATCTCAGGAAATGTATATTTAGACGCCGTTCTTGGTGAACGGAATTTACATCTAACCGCCTTATATTATCTTTGTTGCCCTAATAGTGGGGCCGCCTCCTGAGAAGCCGCCTGCAATGGTGTAGACGACTGCATCATCTGTATCGGAACTGTCGGCCTGTTGATTCTTTTTGGCCGACTGCTTTTTTGAGGAAGTATTCCCCGTAGATTTCTTGACATAAGTGTCAGATACCTTGATCAGCCAAGCGGTCCAGGTACCGCATGAGACTGATGCAGTCATTGTGTGATGACCAATGTATCATGATAAGCACATATTTTGTCTTGGTTCCGGTTGCTCGCAGAACCCTTCATGGGGAGCGGCTTCTCAATTGAGAGCCGTCCCGGCTGTTTAGAGGAATCAGCCGCCCAGACCTCTTTTCTTTTTTCATCTTTGTTGGACGACTGTTTCTGTCGTCCCTCTCTGTTGTCGAACCTCTTCCCGTCCGACTGTTTCATCGTACACAGATCAGTCGCCTGTATATAGGCTTCTGCTTCAATCAAGGCCTCTTGAAGAGTCGCCACCTTTTTCGAACTAAATCAAATTTGAAGGTAGACCCGTTTTGAGACCTCTAAAAAAGTCAGTATAAGCTACCTCATCCGGTAACCCTTGAATCTGTATTCTCATCAGGTTGAACCGCCTGATGTAGGAACGAAGCCCCTCCTTTTCACCCTGCTGAATTGTTCCCAAATCAAGGGTTGTTTTCTTCGCAGGGATGTTCATAGCGAAGTTGGAGGCAAATAAGTAAGCAAGCGTCCTGAAGCTGTTTACACAACCAGTCGGCAGGTTGCCGAACCATTGCTGTGCAATTCCCTTGAGAGTCGCTGGGAAACACTTGCACCAGGTGGGATCATCCAACCCTTGAAGGTACATCAGGTTGGTGAATGCCATCAGATGGTCTTCTGGGTTAGTAGTGCCGTCATAGCGCCTACTAGAACATTTTTTACTTTGGCCGGCTGAGCGGCTTCAGTAATTTCCTTGGAGAAGGCCGACGGCTGTTCACCAAGTCTAAGCAGCCGTAGCTGCCAGTCCATAGGTTGGACGTTTTTTGCTGCAGGTCCACCAAATGGAGGTGGCTGCATAAAATACTGTTGTTGCGGCACAAATGGCAAGTTTGGTACCGCCTGGGCACTATGAAAGCCGGACTGACGGGAGGTGCCGCCTGACTGACTCTCATGGTACGACTGAGTTGGCCTCATCGAGGCATTTCGCAAACTGTCCTGAAAATTTGAAGTAGAAGCCGACTCTGATAATCGGTCACTCTTCTTCTGCTCTAGCAGGTGCCGAGCATCTGTGAACGTTTGCTTTGACCCGTCCGCCTGAATATGACGAACCGGTTTCCTATTTCCCGTAGGATAACGGAGTTTTGTGAAATCAAGAGCAGACGGCTCCCGCTTCTTGGATTTAGGATGGGGAGTCGCCTCTCGCCCTTGAACTGGCTTCCTCTTTAGTGAAGTGGAAGGTTTCTTGGCCGACTGCTCTTTGACTGAAGCAGGCGGTTTTTTGTTGATCAACTCTTGGATCTCTCCCTTGAAGTCCCTCATGAAGGTCATGAGTTCGTTCCTTGTGATGGGAGCAGACCCATCAGTCGGCTGTTGCCGAGCAAGCGGTGCGCCTGCTGGCTCGCTTCCTGTTTGAAGATACTCCCGTTCCCTCATTTCGGTATGACGGGTACGTCGGGCCCTTAGGGTCCCGTCTGGAGCTGTATGAGTTTCAACTTCAAATTCACTTTCGGTATCATGGTCCGACTGAACTTGAGGGTCGTCTAGGGGACGCCTCTCTTCTGGAGTCGGTACAGACTTGGATGCCATCTCTGAAGTACTCTCCCCACAGACGGCGCCAAATGTTTCGGGGTTTTCTGATGTCCTGCGGGGAGAGTTACAATTCCGAGACTGGAACCGGACGCCTGTACCTGCAAAATAACGGAGACTCCTGAGCTCCGCCTCCAACGGTCAAGTTAGTACCTGATTAAGGAGTAATCAATACAGAAATTAAAGTAATCAGATCTCTCTAGGTGAGAGTGCTTAGTGTTGGTAATCTGCGTTGTTAGCGAGATTAGCCGGTTGTTAATAACTCTGTTCTTCTCTGCTTGATCTCTTAATTATTCGGTTCCTGATTAATGAGGATTAATCGAGTATTTATAGCCTTGGGAAGCGTGCAACTCTCTAGGTTTAAGGTAAACCTAGGGCTGATCGGGCCTCTAGACTGAATTGGGCCTTGATGGCCGGTTGTCCCATTTGGCATGGGTGGACACGTGGCGTGTCTTAAGTGGTCCGTGGAGGACGTATCTGTGATTGACACGTGGCAGGCTCCTGTTGGCCTTCGTGAAGGACACGTGGCGGAACCTGGTTGGTCCACTTGTCAGACGGTGATTGGTTCAATTA